>NW_026596039.1:755915-872313 GCF_907164565.1 Psammomys obesus | reverse complement strand
CACACACACACACACACACACACACACACACACACACACACACACACGTATGCAACAATTAATGAAAGACAAGACCATAAACTTGAAGGAAAACAGTGAGGGGTATACGGGAGAGTTTGGAGGGAGAAAGGGAAGGGAGAAGTGAGGGTGATGAAATTATTAAACTCATAATGAAAGAAAAATAAGGAAAGTGAGCTCACCAGGTGTAGTGGTCCATACCTGTACAGCTTTAGCACTCAAGAGGCTGAAGAGCAGGAAGAGGTTGAATTCATGCCCGCTTATACAACACAGATTGAAAGGAAAGCAATCTGTATGTTGTTATGAGACTTTAGGCAGGTTGCTTAAGCAAAGTAACTGTGTATTTCAGACAGAGTCTCATGTAACTCATACTGGCCTCAAAACTCAGCTGGGTAGCCTTGAACTTTTGTCTTCATTTCCCAAGTGCTGGGGTCACAAGAAATTGATCACCACAACTGGCCTAAGGATAATATTTTTAATTAAATTTTTAATTTTTATATTAATTACAGTTTATTCACTTTGTATCCCAGCTGCAGTCTCCTCACACCTTCCCTCCCAATCTCACCCTCCCTCCATCCCTCCCTCATCTCCTCCTCTGCCCCTAAGTCTTTTTTTTTTTTTTTTTTTTTTTTTTTTTTGTAATCTTTAAAAACATCTTACATTTGGGCTGGAGACCTGGCTCAATGATTAAGATCACTGGCTGCTTTTCTGGAAGGCCCAGGTAATATTCCCAGCACCTACATGACAGCCTACAGCTGCAAGTAGATCAGACATTTGTGCAGATAAAACACTCATATACATAAAGGAAATACCTAAACTAACTGTAGCATGCCTGTGGAGGTCAGAGGACAACTTGAAGAAATTGGCTCTCTGGTTCCACCATGTGAACTCCAGTCATCAGGCTTGGTGGTAAGAGTGTTACTGGATGAACCCTCTCATAGGCCTCCATGGATAAAAGTACAGCAGAGGAGACAGTGAGATGGCTCAGTGTGTAAAGGCAATTGTCACCAGACTGACAACCTGAGGTTTGGTTTTGTTTTTCTGTTTTCTCAAGACAGGGTTTCTTTGTGTAGCCTTGGCTGTCCTGAACTCACTTTATAGACCAGGCTGGCCTCTGCCACCTCCAGTGGTGCGATTATGGGTGTGCACCACCATGCCCAGTGACAATCTGAGGTTCGTTTTTTTTTTTTTTTTTCAGTTGTGATTTTTAAAAATTTTTTATTATTAGTTACATTTTATTAACTCTGTATCCCAGCTGTATCTCGCTCCCTCATTCCCTCCCAATTCCACCTTCCCTCCCTCATCTCCTCCCTGCCCCTTTCCAAGTCCACTGATTGAGGAGGACCTCCTCCCCTTTCATCTGACCCTGTTTTATCAGGTATCTTCAGGACTGGCTGCAAAGTCCTCCTCTGTGGCCTAGCAGGGCTGCTCCTCCCTTCGGAGGTGGGGAGGTAAAGAGCCTGTCATTAAGTTCATGTCAGAAATAGTCCCTGTTCTCCTTACTAGGGAAACCCACTACACAATGGAATACTACTCAACAATCAAAAACGAGGAAATCATGAAATTTGCAGGCAAATGGTGGGATCTAGAAAAGATCATTCTGAGTGAAGTATCCCAGAAGGAGAAAGACACACATGGTATATACTCGCTTATATAGACCTATAGGATATGATAAACATACTGAAATCTATATACCTAAAGAAGACAAACAAGAAAGAGGACCTGGGGTAAGATGATCAATCCTCACTTAGAAAGACACATGGGAGGTGCATTGGATGTAGGAGAAAACAAGTAACAGGACAGGAGCCTACCACAAAGGGCCTCTGAAAGACTCTACCTAGCAGTGTATCAAAGCAGATACTAAGACTCATAACCAAACCTTCGACAATCTGAGTTTTATCCACTGGGACCTACATGATATTAGGAGATAACTGGTTCCCAAAGGTTGCCATTTAACCTCTACCAATATCCCATTATATGGTTTCTCTGACTCTCCACCACAGAATAAATATATTTTAAAAATATGCTTTTTAAAGGTGCTAGAGAAATAGCTCAGTGGAGCTATTTAAGAGCCTTGTAGCTCTTGCAGAGTTCCGTCCCCCCAGACCCACATTAGGCAGCTCACAACTACCTGCAACTCTACCTGCAATACACATGTAAATGTATATACACACATACACGCACACAAATGAAAATAAAGCAATAATTAAGATTTTTGTTTAAGGGCAGCTAGTGATGATGGCTACGAAGTGAAGACAAGATTAGGAGTTGGGGCTAGAGAGATAGCTCAGTATTTACAAACACTGGCTGCTCTTCCAGGAGACCAGGGTTCAATTCCCAGCACCCACAAGACAATTCACAACCATTTGTAATTCCAGTCCTGGAGTATGATGCCCCCTCTCTGGCACTGCATGCACATGATGAACAAATACACATACAGGCAGAACGTCCATAGGCATTAAAACTACGAAAAGCAGGGGGGTGGAGGGGAGGAAGAAGAGGAAGGAGAAAGGGTGGGACTAGGAGAAAGGGTGGGAGGGGAGGAGGGAAGGGGCTACAAGGATGTAAAGTGAATAAAATAAATAAATAAATGAGAAAAAACAATAACAACAACGATAAAATGAAAAAAAAAATAGGAGTTCAAGGTCATCCTTCCTTCAATACATAGCCAGGTCAGTCTGGGCTCCATGTGTCAAAGAAACCTAATAAACTAACTAACTAACTAACTAACTAACTAACTAACTAACTAACTAACTAACTAATTAATTTTAAAAGAATTTATCTTAGTGGGTCATGTTGGTACACTTTTCTAATTCCAGCAAAAGGTGCACGGGTTTGAAATCAACCTGCTACACAGCAAAACCCGCCACAAAACCAACAGCTGGGCCTGGTGGTGCATGCTGTAATCCTGGCACCTGGACGCTGAGCAGGAAGAGTTTAGTCTAGTCTGACCTAGAGAGTCAGAGCCTGTATCAAAACAGCTGGTACAGCTGCACGCACCTTCAACCCCAGCACTTGGGACACAGAAGCAAGAAGAGCTCTGTGACTTCAAACAAGGCCAGCCTGGTCTACAAAGCAGTTTCTGGCCAAGCTGAGCTACATGGTGTGACCATGCCTTGAAAAACAAAAAAACAAACAAGCAAACAAACAAACACCCCCAGCCAATAACAAAATCCCAAACAAATTTAAATAATAAAAAATATCCTGCAGGTATACATATGTGCATAGATATATGTGTATATGCACGGAGTTTATTTGTACCACTGCAAAACAAAAATTCAGAAATAAATGAAATTTTTCTAAGCAGGAAACTGATTATAAGCGCATGGTACATCTATGCACTGGACTGTTCAGCATGATACAATGGTGTTCAGGTTCCCAAAGGATAATGATATATGTGCTTAGATGCTTTTTAAAAACCCTGAAAGAAGGGCTAACGATGTAGGGAGAACAGCTCCACTCTCCCTAGCCTTTGTTACATCTGCAATGAGACGTGCACATACTTCCTCCCAGGTGCCTACAGATTTCTGGACTTGGCAGGGTGTATGGCAAAGCGTGACTCTGCAGGCCTCTCCGTTGGAACCCTGTAGGGAAAGGGATACTCTTGAGCAGGGGTCTCTGGCTTATTATCTCAGCAGCTACAGGGTCTCAGCCAACAAGCCTTGGCTCCTGCCAGGGAAAGCTCCTGCTGTCTGCCTGTCAGCTGGGTGCCCCTCTTTGCTCTCTCATCGCCCCCTCCTGTCACCTTCCTAGCCCCTGCTGGCTGGGTCACTGGCCCCTGGCATTATCATTCTGAAGTTAACAATCCTGTTGGGCCATTCTTGGCATAGCCTAGTGGGGGCTGGGCAGATGTTAGGTTCGTGTGTCCCTTCCCCCTACAAACACATAGAAACACACATATGTTCAATGGGTATTCATGCCCTGGGAACAGATCCAGGCAGGGAGAATGATGGGAGGCAGTAGGCTCTTGGGGGGGGGGGGTATAAACAGACAGTTCTGTGTGTGTGTGTGTGTGTGTGTGTGTGTGTGTGTGTGTGTGTGTGTATCAAGGAGAGCAGAGACAATAATCAGTAGGAGATTGTGGGGGTTGTCTTCAGACTGCCCTCTGGGGCAATCACATGCCAGCAGCTTCATCCACTACCAGCTGGCATATGGGGTTTGGACCACCAAGAAGCCTTCCCATATGGCCCCCCAGCTTGGTCACTAAAAATTCCCAGTCACATTCTCTGGCCTTCATGCTGGCAGGAAGCCAACAAAAGTTAGCCTAGGGTACTAATCTCTTGCCCAATTCATATCCCCCCTCTCTTTCTCTCTGACAGGTGGGGAGTCTCTTTAGAGGCACTTGATTCCCCAAACACCGCACATGTGGGATGGATTCCTGTCTGACACAGTCACTTGCTTAGCCTAGTCTCCAAAGTGAAAGCCTGGGAAAGACTTGTCTTCCATGTCTGCCTCATCAACCCCTGCGCTGTGCTCGCCCCTGTGGCTCCACCTGTGAGCACACACTTCTTTCCCTTCGAGGTCAGTGTGTATCAGGATACACACTCGGTCCCTCCCACCCTCTTCGCTCCTTGTCACTTTCCCTCTTCTCTGCCAACTCTCCTTTAACACCACTTTTTCTCTCTCCTCTACTTTCGAAAGTTCAACTCTACATACTATTGTCAAAAGAAGCTCCTGGAGTAATATAAAGAAGAGGCCTGGGGCTGGAGAGATGGCTCAGTGGTTAAGAGCACTAGTGTTGTCCCAGAGGAGCCTGGTTCAATTCCCAGCACCCACATGGCAGATCACAACTGTCTGTAATTCCAGGATCCAACACCCTCATACAGGCAAAACACCAATGTACATAAAATAATTTTTTTTTTTTTTTTAAAGAAAAGGCCCTCAGCTGGATATAGTATATGCCTGTAATCATAACACTTGGGAAGTGAGGTAGGAGTTCAAGATCATCCTGTGTCTGAGGCTAGTCTGGGCTATCCTATCTCTACAAACAAACAGCAACAAGGCCCACCCCCACCCCCAAACCAAACCAAAATAAAGGAAAAGGAGTTGCTTGAAATTCAGCTCTTGAAATTCTGGCTCTTCCTTCAGCCCAAGGGGGAAGGTTATAAATCAAAGGCCTGGGGCTCAGTAGTTAAGAGCACTGACTTCTTTTCCAGAGGACCCAAGTTCAATTCTCAGCACACACATGGCAGCTCACAGATGTCTGTAACTCCAGTTCCAGGTCCTTTACAAAGACAAACATGCAGGCAAAACACCAATGCACATAAAATAAAATAAACAAATTATTAAAAAAATAAACCCAAGGCAGAGGTGAAGTGTCTTCGATGCTTGCGAGGCAGCACAAATTAGGAAATGGAGGTGGGGTTATTGCTGCCTACCCCAGCTAAGCAAAAGACAAAAGCCAGAGGAGTGATAATTTTGGCTGTGGGCTGGTGGGAGGAGGTAATCAGGAGCCACATTCTTCAGCACAACAGCCTTTGGAAGCAACCCACCCAGCAGCTGTACTTAAAAAGTGAAGGGTTAGTTTCCTGGCTGCCTGAAGTAAATGATGGAGGGAGAGTGGACGTGTGCTCTCCACTCGGCCATGTCTTCTCACTCTGTTCCACCTCTGCCAGAGGAAAATCTCTGGGGACCCTGCTGGGTGAAGAGCTGGAGGAAGGAGACGGAGGAAACTTGTGTTATAGACTCGGTAACTTAATTTCCAGGCACCTGCCTTGAGTCCTTAACCACTTTTGACTTTAGGTCGGAGCTGGTTTTCTGAGAAGGAGTAATATTGTAGAGATAACAAACACAGAGGAGAGAGTGGGCAAGAGAGAAGGAAAACCAAGCAGGAAAATATGGAGATTTTTTTTAAGTTGGTTTCAAAATAAGGAGAGAGAAAGGGAGAGAGGGAGAGAGAGAGGAGGAGAAGTGAGATTCACAAGATGGACCACAGAGCGGCCAAGAGCCCTAGACGTCCTCGGTTTGTTCAGCCTCCAAATCCAGATGACAGGGATTAGGAAGCAGCCGTGCCCATGGGCTAGGCTGCCGCCTCCGCTGAGGGAACCCAGAGCAAACACGCCCTGATCCCCACATAAAGGGCCAATTAACTGTACGATCTCCGGAAACAAATCCGCTAACAGGGTGACAAGCCCCTAGACGCTGGGCGGGCGGTGTGTTTGCCCAGAGGCCGGCCAGGAGCAAATGGGGAATTAGGATGGGGCAGAATCTGCACGCTGTGGAGGGTTCCAGTGTTCCCAGCTCCAAAGCAGGGCCTGGTGCCACGAAGTTAAGTTTCTGTCCTGCTTGGGCTTCTGATGTGATGGAAGCTGTGTGACCCGCCAGAAGGAGGCCAAGCTGAAGGTCTCTAGGATCCTGAACCTGAGGATCAGACCTATCGCCTCCTATCGTCTTGAATGGCGATGTCCTGTAATTGGCTCTCCTGCTGTAACTGGCTCTCCGGTCTAGTCCTGCAACAAGCGTCTGATGTTAAATTCTAACTCTTTAGTACCCTAAACTAACCCGGTCTCAAGATCTGCCTGGATTTTGTCTCCAGTGAATGCAGGGTCCCAGTTCAGCACCCACAGGTGACACACTGGCCTATCAGCTCCCAGGGCTCTGACTCCCGTGGGGCTGTTGAGTGCCACCGCTGAGTTAGTCCCGCCTTGAGGTCAGGTCCTGGGCAGGGGACTCTGGTACTAAAAGCCCCCGAGTCCGGAAAGGGAACGGATTGTAGGAGTCTCTGGACACGCTTGCCAGCGGAACCACGCTTCTCTGCTGGTTGGGCTGCTTTCGGTTTGGAACCGGACCACAGCTGGGACCTTCCACCGAGCAGCCCACACCCCTCTGAGCTCTCTTCCTGTGCAGCCCCTTTGTCCCAGGGTTTAAGGGCGATCCAAAACCCATCACTTCCTTGTCCGCAGAACCTGCCCCAAGATGGGAAACCCAAGGTCTCTGTCTCACACCCAACATCATTGCCAGGGCAGGAAAAGTGTGTGCAGGAGAGGGGAAGAGCAAGACTGGGACATCTCCAAGGTTAAAAGAACCCGAGGAAGGTCAGAACTAGGGCTTTGGCTTTCGAATTGCACATCCCACACCGCCCTAACACGGAGGACAACCAGCTGGTATCCGGTTCCAGCAAACTGTGCACAATTTGGCATCCGCCCGGTTTATTGCACTTTGCTCCCTTTGTCCCAGGCTTCTTGGTCCCACTCTCGGTCTCTTCAAAAATTGTAAAAAACAAAAAAAAACAAAAAAAAAAAAAAAAAAACAAAAAAAAAAAAAAAAAAAACAAAAAAAAAAAAAAAAAAAAAAAAAAAAAAAAAAAAAAAAAAAAAAACAACTTCCTAAAACATGTCAGCGCAGAGCACCGCGCTAGGCTAGTAAGTGCGATCTGCCTGGCAGCTTTCCGGAGTTCCTTCCAGTTTTACCCAGTTTTACACAGTTCCGAGGAATTCCTGACTGGCGGGTCTGGAGCAGGACTCCAGGTCAAGTCGAGTCACTGGATTCCCTGGGCTCGTGGAAACTAGGATTCCCACAGTAGATTAGGGAGAAGCCCCGCGCCTGCACGGGGTTGGGGAAGGGTGCGAGGGGGGCGCTGATCCAAAGGTGGATCTTCCTCCTCTAGCTCCCAGGTATTCATTCTAACACCCTGCGCTCAAGCCCCAGGAATTTGGAAGGCCGGGACATTGGGAGCCCAACTGCGCCTGCTCTTCCAATGCCTCAGTTTCCTTGACATCCAAGAAAGAAGACAGTTCCTGCTAGAAATTTAGAGAGAACGGCAGAGTCTGACAGAGGCTCAGTCCTCGCCTTGGGTGAGAAAAAAAAACTCTCCCGCCAGGTTCAGAGCAACAACATTTGACTAGAAGAGTGCGGGGCGGGGACTGTCCCTCGCGCGCGCGCGGGCGGCCCAGCTAGTGGCCACTCCGGCGGAGGTGGGGGTACGGAGGGAGGCGGATTAAGCCCTTAATTACGGCGTGATCCGAGTGGCACCTGCTTTCCGCCCGCCCGGCTCCCGGGGGATTCCGGCACTGTGGGGTGGAGAGGAGAACCAGCGAAGGAGGACAAGTCGCGCGGACGCGCGGACGCTACCCGGGCGAGCCCGCAGGACAGCGGCACCGTGGCTGCCGCAGCGCGCAGAGGCTGTGGAGGGGCTCCCGGCTCCCGGCCCGCGGGTCCTAGACCCAGGGGCTGGGCTCCGAGCCCCCAGCCGAAGACCCGGGCGGGCCGCGTCATGCTGCGCTACCTGCTCAAAACCCTACTGCAGATGAACCTGTTCGCGGACTCCCTGGCCGGGGACATCTCCAACTCCAGCGAGCTACTCTTCGGCTTCAACTCCTCGCTGGCAGCGCTCCACCCTAGCCTGGTGCCTCCCGGAGACCCCTCCAACAACGGTGAGGCTGCCCGACGGGGACCTGAGATTTGGGGGTCGGGGGCGACAGAGGGGCGTGGAGGGGAAGACAGAAGCGCCCCTTCCCTTCCAGGCCCTGTCAGGGCCCTCCTGGGAAGCGGGGTCCCAAAGGAGCAGCTGATTTGGGGTATCTGCCCGTGGTGGAGGGCTGCTGATTTCCTTTCTCCCCATCTCCCCTACTCCCCACCCACCACCCCCACCCCAAGTGGGAGAACTGTGAAGGGCAGAGGAAGGGAGGGTAGAAGAGGGGACACCAGCCCGTCAGGGCTAAACCGGTCATTAGGCAATCCACCCAAGCAGCAGACGTCACTTCAAGGACCTGAAGTTTTCAACAAACTCACCCAGAGCAAGGGTGAGAAAGCCCCAATTTTGTAGGTGTTTTGCTGCAGAGGGGACTGAGTCAGCGATCTTTCCAAGGGAACTTGGAGCCTAGTTTGTGTCCCCCGTGAGACTCACAGCTGACCCATCCTGGCAGAGCGGCGGTGAGGTCGTTACCGCTGATTACAGGGATTAATAAATAACTTGAGACAGCGCTGCCTCCCTGAGCACCACTGGCAGCCTGGAGAGGGGCCTGGTCGCGCTCCCTGCCGGCCGCCTCCCGGAGTCTCCCACCGGGACGCCTCTGCGGGAGTTAGGGTAGGGGCCCCGGACTCCCTTGGCCATCCTCCGCCTTTGCGGCAGACCTAAAGGAGGCGCGCGGAGGGGAGGGGGGTGCTCTAAAATTCTCTCTCTCTCTCTCTCTCTCTCTCTCTCTCTCTCTCTCTCACACACACACACACACACACACACACACACACGAACTCACACTCAGGTGCGGGGGAGGAGCCCCAGAGCCCTATTTGCATGGCCATTAGCTATTCATTAGGCTGCCGTCAAGCGTCCCTGGAGACCGGGGGGTGACAAGGAAGAAATTCCAGGGAAAGGGAGCCCACAGCTGTGTCTGCAGGAATTAGAGGGAAAGGGTGGACCGGAAGGGTGTGGTGTATAGGGAAGGAGTTTAACACGGGCTGGGGGGTTCTGTCCCCTTGGAGGAGTCCCAAGAGGTTGAGCAATTACTTTCAGGGACGTCCCCCTCACCTAGAGCTTACGCCAGACGCCTTCTCATTTAAGCTTGACCAACCAGCGAGGAAGATGTAGGAAAGGTGTTTGTTGTTAGCCACAAACTGCCACTAGGAAAACACAGCTATGGGTGGGAAGGGGTGAAGAATAGTTCAGTGATCACAAAACAGCATAGAGCAAACTCTTGGCATCAGGGAACCTAAATGCATTTTCATTGCACATGAGAGGTTTGTGACGTGGGGGTGGGGTAGAAATACTAGCGCCCCGGGTTTCACTCAGGTAGAGACATGTGAAAGTGTGAGGAAGGAAAGATATTAAATAACGGTAAACTTGCCATACTTATTGGTGTGTGAACAACCTCTGTGGGTTTTGGATGCCCACATTACAGATAAAGAAGTGAAAATTAGAGGCTTGGGTGTTTTTCTTTTTTGTTTTGTTGTTTTGAGGCCCATACTACCTATGCAACCCAATTCAGCCTTTGAACTGTCCCAAATGCCTCCACACCCTGAGTGATAGGTTTACAGGCATGAGCCACCACTGGGCTGAAGTTAAGTAAGTTGACCAATGTATTACCTCTGGGAAGTGTCAAAGTCTGACGATTGCAACTCAGAGCATCTCAAAGCCAAAACCTGGGCTCTAGTGCCGGAGCCCGCAGGCAGAGTCAAACAGTGCCTGAGTGGGGAGTGAGGACAAATCACACTTCATAGGGGATCGGCTTGAGAGGGCTGTCAGTCTGACTGAGGCAGCCTGGATTTATTCCAGGGTTCATTATTTTTAGGCAAGCAAGTCACATCAATACAAGTAGAAAAAGGTGTGGAACCACCTAACCCTTTTTCAAAAACTACTTCCCCAGGTGAAAACATAACAAAGCAGCTTAACAAGCAGCTCTCCACACCACGGTGTGAGTCCTAGTGATCCAACTCAGCTCATCAAGCTTGGCCACAGGTGTGTTGCTTAAGCAAGAGGCCATTTGCGTCCAGGTGCCGAAGGCTTCCGGGTTACCTGGAGCATCCGGAACTGTCTCTCAGGCTGACGTTGTCTGTAGCTGCGTCCCAAGGCTCTCCACACTCTAGCCACACCAGGGACCTCTCTCAGTGGAGTATTTCCAAATCAGGACTGGGAGGGAACAGAGAAAGGAGACACGTGAGCAGCCGAGGTTCCCTCTGGAAAGGAGACTGAGAAAATGATTCTCTTCCATACTTGGGAGAGAAACTGATCTTACCCCATCAGTCAAATCAACTCCACCAGGACAGAGTCCGCACCCGCTACTATGCCTCAGCTTTCTCTACATCGGAACTCTTAAAAGGAAGGGCAAGAAACGAAACCTAATCCCCCACTGGGCTTAGAACCAAGAGGTCCCTGAGGATCTTGGAACAGGGTAGGCGGGTGGGGGCGAGAGAGAGATAGAGATAGCGAGAGAGAGGTGCAGAACAGATGCGCCCAGTAGTCCCCGGTTAATTAAGGACACCAGATTGTGCAAGGCAGCATCGCCCCCTACTGGGAGAAGCGGGTTATAAATCCTTTTCCAAAGGTTGTACTGAGAGCGCGGTGTCAGTTTTTAACTATCCTATCCTGAGCAGGAATGATGGTGGGAATACAAATGGGGGCGTGGGCTAGGGCACGGGAACATTTGGGGGTGAGGATGACACCTGGATCCCAAACTTAGGGCGGTAGATGAACCAGGTTTAGGACGGAGGTGTGTGGGCCGAGAGAGAGGCAGGAGCAGAATCTATAGAGAACTGGTCCAAGAGAGAAAGGAGGGAGAGGAATTTCTTCCTCGGCTTTGAAAACTGTGCCCTTTAGGAAAAGCAGCACCACTCGCATTTCTACTTCCACCATGTTTAATTTCTGTGGCACCACAGGATCCCTGGAAATTTACAACAACAACAACAACAACAACAACAACAAGCTTACATAGGGCCTCACAGCATTCAAATTAAGAACCGTTTCTAAACGCTGAGCATGGGGGGCGCACGCCTTTAATCCCAGCACTCTGGGAGGCAGAAGCAGACGGCTCTCTATGAATTCGAGGCCAGCCTGGTCTACAAAGGGAGTCCAGGGGAGCCTTGTGTTAGGGAAAATAAATAAATAAATAAAATCCTTTTTAGTTTCAACTCCAGCCTACGGAGCTGGAGGGGAGATAGGAGGGCTGATGGAGCCGGCTCTCCAGCAGAGGAAGCATGGGAGATGAACGCGGCAGAGGGTGCTCTTACTCTCCAGAGCCTTGGTCTTCCCTCCCCCTGCCCCGATTGTCTTGCCTGGAAAGTCGGAGCCACCTCCTTCTCCAGGGTCAAGAGCTGGGTCGGAGGATGCCATGCCACGCATCGTGGAGCAGCCGCCAGACTTGCTGGTTTCCAGGGGCGAGCCGGCCACTCTGCCCTGTCGCGCTGAAGGTCGGCCTCGACCCAACATCGAGTGGTACAAGAACGGGGCGCGTGTGGCCACCGCACGGGAGGATCCGCGTGCGCATCGCCTGCTGCTGCCCAGCGGCGCCCTCTTCTTTCCCCGCATCGTGCACGGGCGCCGCTCTCGGCCAGATGAGGGTGTGTACACCTGTGTGGCTCGCAACTACCTGGGAGCTGCCGCTAGCAGAAACGCCTCTCTGGAAGTAGCTGGTGAGAGTTCGTCCTCCGATGCTTCTAGAGTCTGGAGCAGGCGGGAAGGCCTAAGAGTTGGCCTGAATTAATGGGGGCAGGGGGGCGTGTCTCAGCCCACTGAACATCTCCCCCGCCCACCCCCCAACAGAGACCTTTAGTCTCTAAGGCCAAACCTTGACTATAGAAGAGACAATGGGTTTGACTCGGTATTTCAGAACTCTGGTTGGCTATGACCCACCCTCCTCCCAGACCTTCCCTCCGCCTTGTTCATTCTTCTGACCTTTCTCCGCATGGCTCCTTCTCCTTTTTCAGTCCTCCGTGATGATTTCCGGCAGTCGCCTGGGAACGTGGTGGTAGCAGTGGGGGAGCCAGCAGTAATGGAATGTGTGCCCCCTAAGGGGCACCCAGAGCCTTTGGTATCCTGGAAGAAGGGCAATGCAAAGCTTAAGGAAGAGGAGGGAAGGATTACTGTGAGTGTGTGTGTGCATGCACATGAATGCAGGCAATGGTCTAAGGAGCACATGCATGTAGGTCATGAGTCCAGGACATGTCTCAAAGAAGGAAGTCTTGAATCTAAGGCAATGCCTTGACCCCTTTGGGGGTTGCATATCAGGTATCCTGCATATCGAATATTTACATTTTAATTCATAGAAGTTGCAAAATTGCAGTTACGAAGTAGCAACAAATACTTTTATGATTGGGGTCACCACAATATGAAAAACTGTATGTATTAAAGGGTCACGGCATCAGAAAGGTTGAGAACCACCAACCTAAGGGTCTTGAGACCTGGGAATGATGTGTCTAATGTCTTGGTAATGTCTGAAGTTAAGCTACTGAATAAAAGACTGAGGTAAGAAAAGTAGAGAGAGCCGGATGTGGTGGTGCACACCTCTAATCCAAGGTGGAAGCAGGCAGATCTCCTTTAAGGCCACTGGTCTACAAAGCAAGTTCCAGAGCACTCAGAGCTAGACAGAGAAACCCTGTCTCAACCCCTTGCCCCTAAAAAATGTGGGGAGATTGCACCATGATGCCCCTGGGACCCTATATCTGACAAGAGCCAACTTCATTAGTTTTCTTCATTGTCTTATTGTGAGAACTAGGTAAATCACACACACACACACACACACACACACACACACACACACATTTTGATGGCTGTAAAGGACCAATGTTTTCATCGTTATTCTCCAGATACGCGGAGGAAAGCTGATGATGTCACACACATTCAAGAGTGATGCTGGCATGTATGTGTGCGTGGCCTCCAACATGGCTGGAGAACGAGAGAGTGGAGCAGCTGAACTCGTGGTGCTGGGTAGGCACGAGACACTTTGAGTTATGGGAGTGTGCAGCCTAGTGAGCAAGTAGCTGTGCAAAACCCCTGACAGTTCAATGGCTCCCACTCTGTAGAGCGTCCCTCATTTCTGCGTAGACCAATAAACCAGGTCGTCCTGGCTGACGCCCCTGTGAATTTCCTGTGTGAGGTGCAGGGAGACCCCCAGCCCAATCTACGCTGGCGCAAGGATGATGGGGAGCTGCCCACTGGCAGGTGAGAAGCCCCTTCCTTCGGACAGCAGGGGGACTCAAAGAGCCCAGACCCTGCCTGGCCCCTGCACAAAGAAACCTGTTTCCCAGAACAAGTGGTCCTTGCCTGAACTTATCTCACACAGTGGGTACCATCTCCTGCACCCTTTGAGTCCTGCCCTGCCTATCTTGACCCTGTTGTTTGTCCTGGGGGAGAAGGAGGCGGTCTGTAGCTGTGGCCAACCCAGCTTGGGGTGGGGAGTGGAGCAGGTATGAGATACGGAGTGACCACAGCCTTTGGATCGGCCGAGTGAGTGCTGAAGACGAGGGAACTTACACCTGTGTGGCAGAGAACAGTGTGGGCCGTGTGGAGGCCTCTGGCTCCCTCAGTGTTCACGGTGAGGGCGCCTCCTGGGACAGCTTGCAGGGGTGATATGAGGGATGGTGTTGGAGGAGAATGGGGAGAAAGGACAGAGCATGAGTGGGGATAGATGACTTAAGACGCTTCTGGAGGGAGAGAGAAGACAGAGCCAAACAGATCTGAGCAAGAGATGGATGCCTGCTCTATTCAGCCAGCTTTGGACAGTCCCCCTTTCCTTATCTCTCTCTCCTTCCCAGTCCCACCACAATTTGTGACTCAGCCCCAGGACCAGACAGCAGCTCCTGGAGAAAATGTGTCTTTCCAGTGTGAGACCAAAGGAAACCCCCCACCTGCCATCTTCTGGCAGAAGGAAGGGAGTCAAGTAGGTAGCTCTTTCCAAAGCTCCAACTGATTTTCCTTCTGGATCTTTCTCCCCTTCACTTTCTGCAAACTTCTCTCTCAGATTCCTCTCCAGAAACTCTTGGAGGTTGTTTGAGAGGAGTAAATAAAGTGATGACAATTTAAAAAAAAAAAAAAAAAAGCATAGAGAATTTGGACACTTGGAAAATTCAATGATAATGCAGCAATATGTTAGTGCGGGACAGTGCTGAGTGGCCAGTTCTGATAGACCAAGGCTATTTTGAGAGTCTAGAGATCCAGCTAGGTTTCTCTTTCTCCACACCCTCTGGGCCTTGACGTTTGGACATGAAAACTGCTCTGTAAACCAAGTATTGAAGAAATTAAAGTTGCTTAGGGTAGATTACTTGCTGTGTTTATAGCTCCTTCAACAGGGTGGGGGGAAGAGCTCACAGTCATCTCCTTTCTACCTAATGAAAAACAAAACAAAACAAAACACAAGATCCCACTATCAAAAAGAACAGAAGTTACAACCTAAGTGGCCTCCTCTAAGGGAGGAACAGATCCTGTGCTGCAGGGTCGGTACAGTAAACCTGAGTATCTACACACTACAGGAAAACTACAAGGTTTTTATCCCAAACCCATGCCCACAATTTTCCAACATCTCCACCTCTCATGACTGCTGCATTTTAATTAGGTCCCCGTGGAGATAAAAATGATGATGCCAGGAGGGAGTAGGAGGAGGTAGTCAGAGCCTCCACTTAACCTGTTTGTCTAGAAACCCAAACCTATTTCCCCTCCTTTTCATATGTTTATCTAAAGTAAATGCTAAGCCAGTAAATATTTAACACAGAGTTAAATAAAGAGTTTTATAAAACTTTCACATGATTTCTTTATTTTAGCCTACTGAGTTGATCCCTCAGCTCTGAGAGTCAAATTTGGGGAAACTGGGGTAAAGACAATGACCAAGAGGTTTTATTTTAGTTACTGTTGATTACTTGAAAAAAAAAAAGAAAAAAGAAAAAGAAAAAGAAAGATTTATGTGCATTGGTATTTAGCCTGAATGTATGGTTATGTATCCATTGGAACTAGAGTCACAGACAGTTGTGAGCTGCCATGTGGGTGCTGGAAATTGAACCTGCGTCCTTTAGAAGTACAGCCAGTGCTCTTAACCCCTGAGTCATCTCTCCAGGCCCCAGGTGGTTCATTTTCTGAGCTAAGGTTGGTCTCTAACTTGTAACTGCCTGCCTTATCCCCAGGCCTTAGTTCTTTAGAATTTCTCAACCAATAAGTCACAGAGCTGGGGCATGGATCCCAAGATCTTCTAATAAATGTCCATCATTTCTGTGAGTTGGGCAAACTAATTTGGCCAGGGTTATAGCAATGGCTGGAGGCAGAGGGCAAATTAGAACCTTGGGGTTTCTCTCAGCAGGTTTTAGAGCTCTCTGCACTCTGCCCACTCCATATTTTGTTTCTTTGCTTTGTCTTAGGTCCTGCTTTTCCCTAGTCAGTCACTCCAGCCCATGGGACGCTTCTTAGTCTCTCCAAGAGGCCAACTCAACATCACTGAAGTACAGCTCAGGGATGCTGGCTACTACGTCTGCCAGGCTGTCAGTGTGGCTGGCAGCATCCTGGCCAAGGCCCTATTAGAGATAAAAGGAGGTATGTGTCCATGAAGAAAGGGCTGAACCCATGTCTGCAAAGAGATTGTTTAAAGAGACTTGTTTCCCTTGGATGCTGTTCAATGTGTCTAATAGGGAATGAGCATTTTTCTGAGGGACATCCTTGATGTTTGGAAACTAGCAGCAGAATGGTCCCAGGCAGAGATAGAAATGATTATCAAAGTCCTCTTGGAAGACCAGGAGGCAGGGGTGAGCTAATGAAACAAATACAGCAGAAGGACAAGGGGCTGCTTTCCTGACTCAGTTCTTCCTCTCCCAGCCTCCATGGATGGGCTGCCTCCCATCATCCTCCAAGGACCAGCCAATCAGACACTGGTACTTGGCTCTTCTGTGTGGCTGCCATGCAGAGTGACTGGAAACCCTCAGCCCAATGTCCAGTGGAAGAAGGATGACAGGTGGCTGCAGGGGGATGACTCACAGTTCAGCTTAATGGACAATGGCACTCTATACATTGCCAGTGTTCAGGTGAGTGCCATCCCTAGAATCCTTGTAACTGAGACTACCTATCTACTGAGACTACCTATCTGGTCCAGATTCCAACTCTGTTAAGTACCAACTAGGCATCTAATCCATTTCTACCTCTCTGCTCTCTCAAACTTCCTAAAATATCCAGCATCTTCCTCATCCTTCTGTTACCTGCCTCTCCACCCCTTCACCCTACCTTGCTCCACTTCCAGTGGGCCAGCACTCTACCTTCTCCTACAGGAGATGGACATGGGTTTCTACAGCTGTGTGGCCAAGAGCTCCATAGGGGAGGCCACATGGAACAGTTGGCTTAGGAAGCGAGGTAAGATTGTCCATTTTCCTCTAGTCTTGCCAGCGGCTTTCTCCAAGTTTGCTTTAAAAAAAAAAAAAAGTCAATGTCTCCCAAGCCCCAGGGTTAATTTTATCGTTCAAATGCCTCGCCACATTGGTGGGGATGAGGATGGACTGGAGCATCTGCGAGGCAGATGTGAGTCTGGGTTAGTGTACATGTTGCCTCAAAACCATCACCACTCTCTGAGCTCCACAGCTTTTCTAGGAAAAAGGTGGGTCACACTTTCTTCCCCTCCCCCTCGGTCTACCTAATGATAATCTATCACTGCAGAAGATTGGGGAGCATCGCCAGGTCCAGCAACAGAACCCAGTAACCCTCCAGGGCCTCCCTCTCAGCCAATAGTCACAGAGGTAACCAAGAACAGCGTCACCTTGACCTGGAAGCCCAATCCACAGTCTGGGGCCACAGCTACCTCCTATGTGATAGAGGCCTTTAGGTATGGAGACAATAGTGTGTGTCTGTGGACATGTGTTTGCAATGCATTTATGTACATGTAGCACATAGAGGCTACAGCATAGTATCACGTGACCTCCCCCAAGGTCTGTGAGACAAAGTACCGCTCTGAACCTAGGCCTGGTTGGTTAGACACGCTGACTAGTCTCTGGGGATCCCCTGTCTCTACCCTCCTTCCCTAACAAGTGCTAAGATTACAGATGCTCCCACACCAGGGGTTTATGAGTCCACGGGATCTGGACTCGGGTCCTCATGCTTACTCAGCAGGCATTTTACCAACAAAGCCATCTCTCCAGGCCCATGGAGACAATTTTCTTAATATAAAGCTGGATAATTAAAAAGAGGGGATCCTATTTCCTTAGGGCCTTTGCTATTTGGGGGAGAATGATTCTCTAGACCCCCTCTATCCTAAGGTAAGGACGCAGTATGGTATGGTTCTATACAGAATGGGTGAGATTGAGTAGACAAGTTGAGGATTCCTGCCTTAGACCTAAAGTCCTGTCATCTCATTCCTGTTTAGCCAAGCGGCTGGCAACACCTGGCGGACAGTGGCAGATGGGGTGCAGCTGGAAACACACACCATCAGTGGCCTGCAGCCCAATACCATCTACCTGTTCCTGGTGCGAGCTGTTGGAGCCTGGGGCCTCAGCGAGCCCAGCCCTGTCTCTGAGCCTGTTCAAACCCAGGGTAAGGCCAGAGGCCTTATGGGTGTGGGTATGAAATGAGTAATAACCAAGAGCACCTCCCCAACCCCATCCAAACCACAGAATGGTGGCAGTCCACGGGATTTTCTTTTGATAGGCCAGGTTTACACTGATGGCCCGGGCTATGACAGGAACTCATGTGTCTCTCTCAGGAAGGGCCCAAGAAAGGAAGGAGGGAGAGGGAAATGAGGAAGTGTGATAGTCATTCATTTTGGTAGCCCCCTCACCCCTGAGCCTCCTAACTGTATGTAGTACAGATTTAGTTAAGACTAAAAGGGACTTGGGGGACTCGGGTGCCTATTAGAGACAAGGAGTTGGGGCCTTTAAAGAACGCACAGAAAAGACATTCACATTAGCTGCTTCCCCAGATTACCTCCCTGTAAGATTCCCCCGATACAGTTGTTCTGTGCTGCACTGCCTTACAGTCTGGGAGCCAGGCAGGGACGGAACATACACATGGCCTTAGTACGAATGTCTTACCTTTGGCGGCCCCTGCTGACTGGGTTTTTTGGTCAGCAGACAGCAGCCTATCTAGGCCAGTGGATGACCCGTGGAGAGGCCAGAGAGGACTAGCTGAAGTGACTGTGCAAATGCAGGAGCCCATAGTCCTTGGGCGCAGAACTCTGCAGGTGTCCTGGACTGTGAGTGTGGTGTAGGGATGTGGTTAAAGGTGGGGGTGACAACGGGGGACACGACACGAGGGCATCTGAGAAGGAGTGTGAGTAGGAGCAGTGTGGCTGGGGAAGGCAGAAGGAATGAAGTACAATGAAGTACTGGCTGGGCCTGGGGTTCTGTATGGCTCCAGCCTCCTCTGGGCCTTTTACACACTTTGTCCTGTTTCCTACAGGTGGATGGTCCAGTCCAGCTGGTGCAAGGGTTCCGTGTGTCTTGGAGGATTGCAGGCCTTGACCAGGGAAGCTGGACAGTACTGGACCTACAGAACCCTCACAAGCAAAGTACTGTGCTGAGAGGACTCCCCCCAGGGGCCCAAATCCAGATCAAGGTGCAAGCCCAAGGCCAGGAGGGGCTGGGGGCTGAAAGCCCTTCTGTGACCAAGAGCATTCCTGAGGAGGGTAAGGACGCCTGCACAGTGATGTCTAGACTGGAGAGGAGGGAGATTCGAAAAGCAAGGTGTCTGGGTGGGAAGGGAGGCTGCTTTTCTGTTCACTCGTGAAAGAGCAGGGAGAGTGAAGCTTGGGGCAGCTTGCAATGACTATCTGTGTCCTTCTTACCATGCTCCACCCTGGGCTAGCCCCCAGTGGCCCCCCTCAGGGAGTGGTTGTGGCCTTGGGGGGTGATGGCAACAGCAGTATCACTGTATCCTGGGAGCCTCCGCTTCCCTCCCAGCAAAATGGGGTCATCACTGAATATCAGGTACAGAGTTGGACTGGAGATTGGGTGATTGGGCTGCAGGCTGCGGGTGTGGGCGGGGGAGGTGAGACATAGGGCCTAAAGTTATGGTGGAGGTTCCCATAGGGCTGGCTTTGGGTCCGGGAAGAGTTTCGGAGAGAGCAAAGGGGTTCAAAGCATTGTCTCCAGGCCCGATTTTTCCCTAACTGGAGCGTCAGTTTCTCCGTGGGGCCTAACTCCAATTCCTGACTACACTCCTATCCGGGTCTCCCTAGGTCTGGTGCCTGGGTAACGAAAGCCGCTTCCATCTCAATCGATCTGCAGCAGGCTGGGCACGCTCTGTCATGTTCCGGGGACTGCTACTGGGCCAGCGCTACCGAACCCTGGTGGCGGCAGCTACCAGCGCTGGCGTGGGCGTGGCCAGTGCCCCAGTGCTAGTGCAGCTGCGTGAGTCTGGTGGTGGGCCTGGGTGAGCAGGGCTAGAGAACTTGGGGGAAGCCAAGAGTGGCAGAGCTTTCCTTTAACCCCCTCACTTGGGAGGCAGAGGCAGATGAATTGGAGGCCAGCCTGGTCTACATAGCGAGCTCCAGGCCAGCCAAGGCTACAGTAAGCGCTTGTCTCAAACAATTAAGAAAATAAAATTAGACAATAAAAAAAACTAAAAATAATAATAATAAAAAAAGTAGCTTTTGGGGGAACACACTGCGGTAATTGGGTTTACGGGTCCGGAATGGCGCCTTCCGAGCCCCTGGATTTTGGGTTCCTCTCCTTTCATCTCTCTGACCCCTACAGCATCCCCTCCGGCAGCGGAGCCCGGGCCCGAGGTCAGCGAGGGGTTGGCGGACCGGCTGGCTAGGGTGCTGCGGGAGCCCGCCTTCCTGGCTGGCAGCAGCGCGGCCTGCGGGGCGCTGCTGCTCGGGCTCTGCGCTGTCCTCTACCGGCGCCAGAAGCAACGCAAAGAGCTCAGTCACTACACCGGTGAGAGCCACGCCTCTGGGCACGAGGTGGCTACGTGGGCGGGGCTCCTGGGGAAGTGGGGCCTCCCCTGAGCAGGTGGGCGGGGGCTGAGGTGGGTCCCCGGGGGGGGCAAAGAGCGGAAAGTCGGCTGGGGAGTGAGAGGGCGGGTCCAGAGTGAGGAGGACCTGAATTTGGATGAAGGAGTTAGGTTTAACGCGGGGACACAGGCTTTGCAGCTCATCCTCAGTAAACAGGAAAGAACGGTTCAAGTTGCAGGGCCTGTGTGACTCTTTGTCTAGACTGGCCGGCTCTAATATCTACGCTTTAATAAAAGCGATCTCCGGAGAGATGACAAAATCTGGAGAGGTTGAGGTCAGAGATTTCTAAGTTTGGTTACACGTAGGAATCACTTAGGAAAGCTTTAGAGAAAAAAAAAAAAAGTGAGAATGAAGCCGGATGTGGTGGCACTTACTTATCTCCCTAGCCCCAAGCAAGAAGGAGGATCAGTAGTTCAAGGCTATTCTTGGCTACATAGGGAGTTCAAGGCCAGTCTTGGTTACATGTTATCCTGTCTCAAAAGGAAAAAAAAAAAAAAAAAAAATGGAGACCTGAGTCCCATTCCAAGACATTAGTATAAAATTGGTTTCATGTGCAACATAATTAGATATGGAACCAGGACCAAGGAGTTGACAAACAAATGGGGTTCCTGACCACTCACCTCATTTTCCCTCTTCTTTTTCCGGGTTCCTTTTCCGAAGCCTCCTTTGCCTACGCACCTGCAGGTAAGCTCTCTACTCTGTGGGGTTCAGAACCCCAGTACCGGCTCTTCTCTTACCGCTTCCCCCCTTCATCTTCCTCAGTGTCCTTCCCACACTCTGAGGGCCTTTCTGGATCCAGTTCCAGGTAATTCTTGTGACCTTTGTAACGATAATTGTTTCTACAGATAGAGTGCCCCTTCTACTCCAGGCCTGACCACCTCTCCATGCTCAGCCTCTCTCAGTTCCTACCCCTAACCATCGTTTGTGTCCTATGACTCTTGATCTCTGCCATCTTCCTCCCTTTGCTGGCCTCTTTTGGCTCCCCATTCCCAATATTCACCTGCTCCCCCTTAGGCCACCCGTGGGCCTTGGCCCTGCTGCCTACCCATGGCTGGCAGACTCCTGGCCTCACCCATCTCGAAGTCCCTCAGCACAGGAACCCCGGGGAAGCCGCTGCCCCAGCAATCCTGACCCAGATGATAGATACTACAATGGTGAGGAGCTCTAATTCCCTTAGGAGCACACCTACCCCCATCCCCCAAGACTCAGCTCTCCCCCACCCCCACTTCTCACTTGTCAGCTTCCTGGGGCACACTGAAGGGATCTGAGGAACCCTGGTCTTCCTGAGGTTGGTTAGTCCTTGGGGGATTAGGGAATGGACCTTGGGCTTGAGTTACAGAACAGCCATCAAAGCTTAACCTTTGCTTTGGTTTGACATGTCAGACTTGGGGTAGGGGAGGGGGTTGATCCCACAGAATCTCCTTCTGCCTTCCATTTTCCTTTGTCCCCTATGTTTGTGTGTCTTCCTCCTCCCCTGGGCCTCGCTCATTCTCCTCCCCAGAGGCGGGAATCTCCTTGTACTTGGCTCAGACTGCACGGGGTGCTAATACCTCTGGTGAGGGTCCTGTCTACAGCACCATTGACCCAGTAGGGGAAGAGCTGCAGACCTTCCATGGAGGGTTTCCTCAACATTCTTCTGGAGAGCCAAGCACCTGGAGCCAGTATGCGCCTCCAGAATGGAGCGAGAGGGACAGTGGTATGACTCCAATTCTTAACCTTTCCGTTTTAGTCCTAGCCACAATATCCTACATGCTCTGGCACCTGGCTTGTCACTTCCTTCTGACACACTGACTCATCTCTGCCTCTTTCCTGCATGCACCTGGTGTGCTCCCTATCTCCTCTCCTCAGGAGCCAGGGGAGGCAAAGGGAAGCTTCTGGGCAAACCTGTACAGATGCCCTCGTTGAGCTGGCCAGAAGCCCTGCCACCACCTCCCCCTTCCTGTGAACTAAGCTGTCCAGAGGGGCCTGAGGGAGAGCTGAAGGGCAGGTAAGGATACTGCCAGAAGCACATGCCCCTCAAATGTGGAGAAGCCCAAGACTAGAGCAGGGGGCAGAGAGGCTTCCAGGGGAAGACATGATAAAGCTACTCAGTCCTTCACGTCTCATCTGCCTCAGCTCAGATCGGGAGGAATGGTGCCCACCAATGCCTGAGAAAAACCGCTTGATTGAGTCAAGCTCCAGTGGAGCCTGCCTGGTGGCTCCACCCCAAGGGGAAACTCCCTCCCCTACCTCTTCTTATGGAGAGCAGTCCACAGCCACTCTTACCCCTTCACCTCCTGATCCTCCCCAGCCCCCTACTGACATCCCCCATCTCCATCAGGTGCCCAGGTAAGGAGGTCTAGAATACCCTGTATATGATGGGCCCTCAGTATGTATTTATTCTGTGGCTGAATGGGTGGATGGATGGATGGATGGATGGATGGATGGATGGATAGGTGAAGAGGGTACAGAGGTCTCATGGCTATGTCCAAGTGAAAGTGTGATGTGGGAAGGGAGACTCCATCTAACAGAACTTCTCACTCATCTTTCAGGCTACCTTTCTTTGGAGTGGGTCTGCAAACCTCCAAGGCATTGCATGCAATCATGGATGTCCTCATGCTTCACTAGTTTGAGGCCTTGTGGGGGACAGCTCATATGTTGCCTATCTGAGTGTTGGGCATGAACATATAGCACAAAAAATGCTGAGGTCTTATGTCATTGCAGGAGGGTGCCCCTTGGGCCAAGTTCTCCTCTCAGCGTATCCCAGCCCACTCTGAGTGGCCACGAAGATAGGCCTGCTGGCCCGAGTGCTGTCCCTACGGTCTCCTATCACCCCACCCCGAGTCCTGTCCCTAGTACAGGCTGCAGTGCTCCAGGTGAGTCTGCTGACATTCAACTCGCCCCAAGCTTGTTTTCTCTTTACCTTCCACCCCCTTTCTCACTCCTTCCCAGACCTGCCCCCTTTTTGTCTCTTAATACTACAGGGAGAGCTCACCAGGTGACTGGAGAGATGACTCCCCCACTCCATGGACACCGCGCCCGAATCCGGAAGAAACCCAAGGCTCCTCCCTACAGAAGAGAGCACAGTCCTGGGGGTGAGAGGACCCCTGGGCTTGGGAAATGGTGACAGTTAGTAGAGAGAGCAGGCAGGAAACCAAGAGGAATGGAGCAGGTGACACCAGACCTTAGGTTTAGTTGCTTCCCAGTGTCAGGGATGGGGGAAAGGGGAAAGAGTCTTAGTGCCAGAAGAAGCAGGAGACTGAAAACAGGTTTCTCTCCAGACTTGCCCCCACCACCCTTGCCACCACCAGAGGAAGAGACAAACTGGCCCCTGGGTCTGAGAACAGCAGGCAGCATGTCTTCCCTTGAGCGAGATCACAGCAGCATCAGGGAGAGAAGAGTGGTGCAGGCAGTGCCTCTAGGGGCCCAGCGTGGGCCCCACACAGATGGTAAGGAGAGCCAGGTCATCAGGAGGGGGCTGGAAGCTTGCAGAAGTCCCAGTGGTCCCCAGCTCATGTGTCTCCTTCAACTGGATTAATGCATGTGGTCAACCCTGATGCTGGCTTTTGTCTTTCACTCTATCTCTCAAAAGTTCTCAAGATTTTCCCCTCTAGGACTGAAGCTGAGGATGAGGAAAAAGTAGGGCCTGTCCTCCCTTCCCTAAGCTCTCTACAGGCAGGAGCTCCCCACATGTTTTTGAACCCCTGTCATATCAGGGTCATGTGTTAGATCCTCAACCTGTCAGAACCTAGTGCCCATCCCTCGTCATTACTCAGAGCTGGGAGAGTGCACAGGGTGGCCAGTGGGCAAGTAGTGACAGTTTGCTTCCTCCTGGGGGCCCAGCTATACTTCTGGATTATGTTGCAGAAGAGGCCTGGCTCCCATATGGCAGACCGAGCTTCCTGAGCCATGGCCAGGGCACCAGCACCTGCTCGACCGCTGGTAGCAATTCTTCCAGGGGTTCCAGCAGCTCTCGAGGATCTCGGGGCTCTCGGGGCCCTGGACGCAGCCGGAGCCGCAGCCAGAGCCAGAGGCCAGGACAGAAACGTCGAGAGGTGGGAACCAGAGTTCGTAAAGAAACAGAGCAGAGGGCTCTGGGGCGGGAGGTGATAGGCCGGAGGGAGACAGAAAAGTAGTAAAGGGCTTGCAGAGGACATCACAAAGAGAGGGTCTAAGGGCTGAGGGCATAATGACACATGACAGTGGAGCCTGGGTATGCCATAGATTAGAAGGCTGATCCCTTCCTGTGCATGGCCTGTCACAACATAGCAGGTTCCCCCTCCCAAACCCCTATTACACACACCTTTTTCTCCTTAGGAACCAAGATGACCCTTCATGAAACCATGAGCTTATTGACAGCTCCACAGGGAAAGGATGGGAACCCTTTCCCTGGTCAACAGGTGTGAGCCAAGAGGAGCAAGGACGGGTTGCCCTTCCTCCCAGCAATGATGCTTGTGACTCACAGAAACCTACTGTCCTCAGCAGCTTTAGGTGTCTTGGGAGCCAGACAACTAGCTCTTTTTTTTTCCATATATTTTTTTTTTTTTGGACTGAGACATGTTTGTACAAAAGGGAAAAAAAAAAAAACAGAACAAAACAAAAAAAAAAAGCATCCCTGAGCCCTGCTTGTCTGTTTTGTGCACTACAGCGAGTAGAGTGGACTGTGAGGGTCCGTAGATGAACACACACTGGTGGCTTCTGCATCCCCTGGATTTCTGTTAAAATCACAAGATAAGGACAGGTGATAAGTAACACTGACCTGGCCTGCACCACGGAGGAGCTGAAGTCACTGTCCACCAGCGTGTCATGCTACTGTCCTCCAGGGTGTGAGTCCACTGTCCTCCGGTGTGACAGCCCACTGTCCTCCGGTGTGGACACTGTCCTCCAGTGTGTTACTCCACTGTCCTCCAGTGTGACAGTCCACTGTCCTCCAGTGTGATAGTCCACTGTCCTCCAGTGTGTTACTCCACTGTCCTCCAGTGTGATAGCCCACTGTCCTCCAGTGTGGACACTGTCCTCCAGTGTGACACTGTCCTCCAGTGTGACAGCCCACTGTCCTCCAGTGTGATAGTCCACTGTCCTCCAGTGTGACAGCCCACTGTCCTCCAGTGTGATAGCCCACTGTCCTCCAGTGTGACACTGTCCTCCAGTGTGACAGTCCACTGTCCTCCAGTGTGACAGCCCATTGTCCTCCAGTGTGACAGTCCACTGTCCTCCAGTGTGACAGTCCACTGTCCTCCAGTGTGACAGTCCACTGTCTTCCAGTGGGATGGCCGACTGTCCTCTAGTGTGATAGCCCACTGTCCTCTAGTGTGATAGCCCACTGTCCTTCAGTGTGTGATAGTCCACTGTCCTCCGGTGTGTGAGTCCACTGTCCTCCAGTGTCTTAGTCTGCTGTTCACTGACGTACAAACAACTTAAGGGAGGAAAGGTTTATTTTGGCTCAGCTTTTCAGGATCTTGTTTTGTGGGAATGGTGAGGCAAAGTGTCATGGTGGAGCAGAGCTGCTCCCCTCATAGCATCCAGGAAGCTCACAAACACAAGAAGTGGCCCCGTTAAGAGGTGTCTTTTAAATACATCATCCCAGTGACATTCTTCCTCCAGGCATGCCACGTCTCCTAGTAGCCCATAAATGAAGTTAGTGCCTTCCTGACCAGTCTTCTCTCAATAGTGACACCAGTCAGGGGTAGTCTTTTACCATATAAGCCTGTTGGAGGAACATTTTATATCTAAACTATAATACCCTGTTGCAACTCTAGGGATATTCAAATAGCCAACACATAGACTGCTGTCCCACCTTCAGAGAACTGAGCCAAGCTCTTCTTTGGTGCCCTCCTCCAGGGCCCATCTGCTTTTCTGTAAGAGAACACTCACCTCACGATAAATGTAAATTAAGAGCCAGTCTGGCATTTGCCTGTAATCATAGTGCTTGAGAGGAGAAGACAGGGAGATTAGGAGTTCAAGGCCAGTTCCAGCTACATAGCAAGGTCTCAAGACTACATGAAACCTAGAGTTTGTCATAGATATATGTCCCAGTCACTCTCTGTGCTGGCTTCTTGAAGTCCTCCTTGCTTCTTGCCTGCTCCATCCTCTCTAAATAGCTTGGACTTTCAGAGCCATGACATTGCCCTCTACTTTGACCTGAATATTTGTGCAAATACCCTTTCCCCTTCAGTCTGGCAAGCATGGCTGGAATGGTTTCAAGAGGAATTTTGCCAGGAAGCTAATGAAAAAAAAAAAAAAAATCTAAAACGGGGGAAAAAAATCAAACGGACATGTATCTGGAACATTCATTGCTCCTTTCAAGATCCTGCAAACCAGCCAGGCTGGTCACCCCAGTCACAGCAAACTCCGGGAAGAGCTGCAGGATTTAGAGAAGTAGCACCACTAGGCCTGCTGCTGACAGAACCTTTCCTGCACACGCACTAGAGGTATCTTGTTTGGCCATGCTCAAATGTGTGTTGTGCCCAATGACCTTTCCCACCATGTCTGAGCGATGAAGGTAGCCTGCCCTCTAGTGGCTTTCAATGGCTTAGGGCTCAGAAGTCCTCCACAAATGTCCATCTCTGTCCTGTAGTTTTGTGTGGAATGTATCCACTAGCCAAGTATCCCAGGTGATTCTACCTTCTGTGGGTAGCTTGTTTATTCTGCTGCTTGTCTATTTTTAAGATACCATCTGGAACTGGACTCTAGGGAGCAGGGCTGGGACTGAAAAAAGCAGGAGTTGGCTCTTCAAGATCCACAGGCCCTTATAACCGCACCCCACTTCCCTTAACTACATTTTGTTTAAACTTTCTAGATATACCTCACCTCACTTCCCTTCAATTGCAGACCAGAAAGAAATGAGAACATTCCCTTAGTAACAGTGAATACTTTCTTCTCTCTCTAGCCAGGTAACTCTCACATCTCTGCAGGTGCCCTTCCCAAAATAGAGCCCAAGGAATGACGTCACAGAACTCAAGTCTTTACAGTTTTATTGAATCAAGTTCCTTAAGTTCTTAGTGGAAACGGCATGAGAATAGTGCTTTGGTTCCATGTTCTCCCTCCTCCTCTTCCTCCTCCTCCTCCTCCTCCTCCTCCTCCTCCTCCTCCTCCTCCTCCTCTTCTTCTTCTTCTTCTTCTTCTTCTTCTTCTTCTTCTTCTTCTTTGCCTCCTCCATTGACTTAATTTTGAAGCGTTGACTGTGACACTAGATAGGGATTACTACATTCATGATCTTCCTCCTTTATTTTCCTTGCACAGTGTTGCTGGGGAAAGGGCTGAGCTGGCCTCTAAGAGAGGAGTCCAGGTGGAAATGAGAGGGATCCTCTAAGTGTCCTCCACCATAACCCTCTCCAACAGCCATTTCTGTCTTCCATTAAGACACTGTTGGCCTCCTTTCTTCCCATCAGCCACATTGGTGGGAGATCAGGAGCCAGGCTTATTTAGGCCAAAGGCCCTGCTTGTGAAGAGCGAGTCCAATATCATGAAGATGCTGTCTTGTTCTCAGTTTGAATCCAAGTCTCCCTATATTCTATTTGGGTTTACTTTCATTTGTTTTAACAATCCCAGTGACATAACTCTCCAGAGCCCAGTAACATTGGACTTCTACTACAGAGAAGCATAGACCAAGACCCCACCTGTGGGAAGGCCTGGGGATGGGCAGGAGAGTGGTCTGGGTTCTCTTCTGGCCATCTCAGGAACAATTCAGGAAGAATCTGGAAGTTGACAGAGAAGAAAGTTCCTGCCAGACCCCAGACTCCCTTTTGACTCTTCTCTTGGGCTTCTCCGTTAAGGTGCCCATGTTATCCAGCTAGCCAGATACTCACCACCAGCCTTGGGCACAGCACCACTGAGCCAGCTTCGCTGGGAAGGCAGCCTAGAGTCAGGAGGCCAGGGAGGCAATCCCCTCCCCAGCCTCTGGGTGTGGCTGATCTCAGCATCCTCCAACCAGTCTGGCCTCCACTCCCACAGAGGCAGAGAGAAGCTTCGGGTCAGGGAGAGATCATCCCGAGGAGAGGGGGGCGATGAGGCATCTGACAAGGAAGACATATGAGTCAGCAGAAAGTTCACCATTTGGCTCCTACGGACCAATCTACGGCAGAAAGCTCAGGCCTGGCTTAGGGCACACATGCATCCCCACCCCTAAACATGGTCCAGCCTTAGCTCGGTCCATCAGTTCCAGTGGCTGCAGCCCCTGGGTATGACATAAGTGTTTTTTTTTTTTGTTGTTGTTTTTTTTTTTTTTTTTTACAGAGAATAGTATGGCTTGTGTTTTTTCCAGACCAGCTCTGGCCCTCTGCACTCTCCCTTTACGACTGCTGGGTAGTCTCTTTCCTATGGGATGGACACTTTTTGAACTGGATGATTTTTTTTTTAAGTTTTTTTTGTTTGTTTGTTTTTTGTTTTTTGTTTTTAAGTATGCATGTATGTGTCTCTGTAAATTAAAGTTCTTGTGAGTGCAGTGCCCATGGAGGCCAGAAGTGGGCATCAGTTCTCCTGGAGCTAACATTACAGGTGATTCTGAGCCATCTGAAATAAGTGATGGGACATGAACATGGATCCACTTCAAGAACACTAGAAAGTCCTCAACCACCGAGCCATCTCTCTAGCTGGCTTATCATTTGTTATAAGCCTCATTGTTTTTCTTGAGACCAAAGAGCAGAGTAAGGGTAAGTAAGGCAGGCATGTGGAATCTCCTGTGTGTGTGTGTGTGTGTGTGTGTGTGTGTGTGTGTGTGTGTGTGTGTAAACTTCTAAGGGGCCAGTGAGCACCAGATCCCCTCCTGATGACATGGGGAGAGACTGAGCTGAGGAGTTGCTCAGCCTCAGCTATGGACAGGCAATTATAAGGCCTGGAAGCACCACAGGAGCTAGGGGGCTTATGAAATGCCGGTTGAGAGAAGATCAGCTGTGGAGCAGCTCTTCCTAGACCCACATCCGGGGAATAGCACTGTCCTGGAGGTGGGGGTTTAGGCCATCCAGCTGAATTCCTCTAGGCTTCAGAACTGGACCATTTGTCTTTGATCTATGGGGACTCCTCAGGAAGTTAATGCAGCTATCTGACCTAGTGTTCCTTGATTTGAAAAAGAGAGGTAAAGAATATTCCTCATGAAGCTCCTCAGAATGCACATAAAACACTTCTTACCTAGGACATAGCAGTCATTCAGTAAAAACTATCTCTCCTCCCTTCTGAAACAGACCCTACTGTATGGCCTGGAATTTGTAATTTCCTTTGTCAGCTCCCCAAATGCTGAGATTTCAAGCATGTGCCACCACACCTTAATAAAACTAATTGTCTAGACAACAGTGAGGGGGAATGAAGCCTTGACTCTTGGTTAGGGAAGTCAGGTGGTTCCACTTACCAGTGAAGACACAGTCAGCTTCTCTAGGCTCCAGACCAAAACCAAAGCTATCGACAGCCACTGCCAGGGCACGTGCAAAGTGAGCCTCAGCAAGGAAGGAGCCATCAGATGAGCTAACCAGGCTGGCCCTGGCACTGGGGATATTGTCCTCAGAAGCTGAGCCCCAACCATTGGCCAGGGAGCCCTCACTGGGCGTGGGGGTGGGGCAGGGTCGAGGTGGGCACAGTAAGTTCCCAACCTCAGACCCCATCCCTCCACTGGCTCTGCCCATGTCTACCAGTCCTGAGGATGTTGGTATGCTGATATAGCCATAAGTTGTTGGCGGTGAAGGAGCTCTTGGCATAGGAGATACACTGTTCCTAAAAGGCAAAAATGGGAGAACAGTATACTGGTTTAGGCCCAATATCAGGAACATGGCAATTGAGGCAGGCATGGATGCTTTCTAGTATGCCTTGGCTGGAGTGTTTCATCTCTCCCAGGATACTCACCTGGGTGTCTCCTCCCCTTCACTGAGCTCCAGGCACAGGGCTACCTCCTCTGGGGTGAGGACACTGTCCTGATCCTCCTCCTCTAAGGATGACAGTGAGGAGCTGGACAGGTTGCTGGAAACTGGACTAGGAACAGAGAGGAAAGAGGCCTGGGGGCTGGGAGGCCTGGAAGAGTTAAGGATGGAGAGAGGTGATGCTGGCCGTGGGTCAGAGGAGGGAGCTTGGAGCTTCTCCACACACCTGATTAGGGGATGGGAGAGATACCAGGTTAGTCAGTATCCTTCTTCAGGTTCACACCATTCAGCCTTGGTCTAATCTTAGCAACAACTCCCATGCCCTCAGTGTCCCAACTCTGCTTCTTGATCCATGCTCTCTTACTGGTTCTGTGGCTCATGACTGAGGGTTCCATGAAGAGAGAGGGGTGTTGGAGGGAGTGGACGAGTTGCTAGCTCATTGGCGTTGCGTTGAAGCTGTGGTCTCAGGGCACGCCAGGCTACCATGGCTGGGGGAGCTTCTCTCGGGGAATGAGAGTCTGGGCCTGAGAATGATAGATTCTCCATAATCATGTGCAGTCCAGATTCCAACTTGCTCAGGCCTGAATTTACTGCCCAGCCAATTTAGCTTCACAGGTGCACACACTGGAACTCACACACAACAGCAGAACCAAGAAGGCCTGGCCTGGTAAGCCTGAAAACCCGCCTTACCCCTCACTTCCCCCTTAGAGACACTCTCACCTGGGCTTTGGGAAAGGTTTTTGGAGGTTCTGCTTCCCAGCTCCCAGGCCCAGATTTCCATGGGGTGGCTGCCCCGGAGCAGTGGGGAGCTGTTGGCTTGGTGCAACTCTACAAGGAAAAGACAGCTGTTAGGGACAGCGAGAGTAGGTTTTTCAAATCCCATTCACCAGCCCTGGTTTTAGCCTTGTTATTCACTCAGTCCCTGGGACCTTGAACCTAGATAAAAGAAGGAGAAACCTGCTTCTCCCTGCCCCGATCCTTCTCCGGGCCTGATAAAATGGAAAGAGCCATGAGTGGTTCAGCTGTGTGATCTCAGTGAAAAGCATCAAGCTTTCTGGCCAAGTGCATTTGTAAACAACCGCTTCAAAGAATGATGTTAAGGGTTCAATAAAAACAGATTGTAAAGCTCCTGGCCCAAGCAAATACTTCCTAAACCAACTTTCTTTTCTTGATTGTGTGCATTCCAGTTTTCCTGCTCTCAATTCCCTCACAATGTGGCTTTCCCCATCAAATTTGCTTCATGAAGACAAATATTCCTCTTCTTAGAAAGAATCTGTTAATAATTTCCATTTCTGACATAGCAAATAGTCAAGCCTCGTCCTGAGATACTGGACTGTTTTCTGATTGGGGAGATCGGAAGGCAGGACTAAGTGAAAATCTAAACTGAATGCTAGGAAGTCTCGTGATAGTATTAGAAGCTGCCTAAGAAATGGCCATGGAAGTGAGGCGTGGGTCAATTGTGGGAGATGTGTTTAGCATGTGTGAAGTTCCTGGATTCAAGCTGCAGCGTCAAAGGAAAAAAAGGAAGAAAGAAGGGAGGTAAAAAGAGAGGAAGGGAGGAAAACAATACATGGGCATAGACAATAACTCATCTTTTTCTAGAACTGTTAATGCTGCAAGAGGGATCATATATTCCATTAAAGTCATTGTGTCTCTCTACACAAAAAAGGCTGATTTGTTTGTTTGTTTGTTTGTTTGTTTGGTTGGTTGGTTGATTTTGAGGATTGAATCCAGGGCCTGCTGCATGCTAACTGCAGGCTTTCCCACTGAGTTTATGACCCCTAAATGACACTTATTCCAACTGTTTTTAGCTGACATTTCATTACCACTCAAGATTGATAATGCAATAGCCCCGAGGCAAAATGAGAAAGAGTGCCAGCTTATTAACATTCACAGTCACATAAAATTGTCCATATTGAACAAGCTCTTAATTACTCTTAATCTACCATTGTCTTTTTACTGAAGTTGGATTTTTATCTACTTAAAAACAACTGACTATAAAAACATCTGCTAAGTCTCCCTAAGCAGTGTAGAAAGTCCATAAAGATGGCAGGCAGAATGCAATGCCATGCAGGGCAGTAGCTGAGAAAACAGCCTTCAAAGCAGGGACCTTCCAAGTGATTCCCAGGGAATTCAGTAACCTTTGGAGACAAATCGTTCTGCCTTCAAAGTTCAGCTCTGCAGCTTATTTTGGAATTTTGAACAAGTTACCCAATCATCTGTTGATCTTTCCCTATTGGTAGAATTATAGAAACAACATCCACCTAACCTACTTCAAGGATTAAGCATGATAGCAAATATAGGTAAAGGCAGCTAGCACATAGTAGTTGCTTGAGAAATGGAGATTTTAATTGTTTACTTCTAGAAGCTTAAAACAGGTAGATGCAAGTAAAGAGATAAATCTGTCCCATAGCTATTAAAAGCATCTCTTGATATGGCAAGGTACTGGGCTCAGAATCCTTTGGACGAACAGTTTTCACCTGTGAACGGTTGAGTGCGTGAATACAAAATCTGCATACACAGAGGGCGGATTACACGTATTTCCCTCTGAGAAGCAAACTGGGAGCCAAGACCCATGTTCTAAGCTTTTGGTTTGTCTGAGGTGAGGTGAACATACACCCAGCTGAGGGCTATGCCGATTGAGATAGAGGTCTGTGTCCACTGGGAGAGAATGGCAGGTTGGGGGGAGGTTGTTCAGCTTGATTAAGGCCAACGGAACACATTATCACTCTTAGTCTTACCCCTATCTGCCCCAGAGCATGACTTTTCTCCCATCCTTACCCTGCTTCTTTTTGGCCTTCCAAGCCTCTGCAGGGGTCAGAGACATGCGTGGGGAATAGAGTCCCCTGTGGCTGCAGAGACTATCTGAGCTGGCCCAGGGGCTGGAGGTTCCAGCCAACTTGGGTGGAAGGCGCCTAGCAGCTGGTGTCTGGGGGCTTGGCCGGACTGGAGGGCTGGAGGGCTGCTCTGCAATGAGGGAGCCGTAAAAAGTGCTGGTGTCTGGAAGCAGGGGCACACCGGGGCTCCGGGGGTCCCAGGAGATCACTGACATAAAAACGACAAAAGGAGCTATAGTGAGCGCACTGCCCCCCTCCCCTTGCCATCCCCCCCCCCCGAGGTCCCTCCTCAGGAGGCATAGTCACAGGAGCGCCTGCCGTCTAGTGGGTCCCTGGGGTCCACTCCCAGCCGACTACTGAGGCTGCTGCTGCTGCTCAGGTCCCGGGAGCCAGAAGTGGAACGCCAGGTGTCCGCCAGCCATGGGGATTCACTGTGGTCCATTCTGCGACAGTGGTGGTGGTGGCAAGGCGAGGGAGGCAGGGAGGAATAGGAACTGAATCAGTCAAGATGTCCAGCTCAGAGGGCAACAGCAGGAGCAGAAATGGTGGCGCTTGCTTTATCTTTACAGCTGTGTTTCGGACTTTGCAGCCCCGCCCCCCTGAGTTCCTCTGACCTGGTGCCACTGAACTCGGCACATCTTTCTATCTTGTGATCAAGGGAAGTCTAAGTTGTCCAGAGTTGAGGGGGTGGGGGTAGGAGAGATGGTTGTAGATACTGAGATGAAAAGAACAAATATGGAGCCAGGCAAATGCAGAATGAAAATCCCTGCCTGCCACAGTTCAGATTTACAACCCAGGAAGTAAATCTATTAGTCTCTTTGAACCATCCAGCTCCCTCAACTGTTAAATGCCAACAAAGGATCCTCCACATAAGACTGATGCTGTGAACCGAGCTGGGGAAATTTGAAATTACTGCTGGCAGAATACAAGTTTGGTATAGTGGATATTGGCTTTCCACTGCCTGAATAATCCTTCAAGAGCAGCAATTTAATAAAACTACTTCTCTGCCTAGAGACTTCAGTGGTTCCAAGATAAGAGTTCAGATGCTAGCACAGCTAAGTGTCCTTGGTCTAGCTTCCAGATTTTTCGCCTTCTCCTTTGTTCTGACCAATATACCTTATTTCCCAGCCAATGGTTTCCATTTCCCTGTGGATACAGCAAGCTAATTCTCCCCCTTTCCACTGGTCTTGATACGGTAAGTGTGGGCTGTGCTTTCTTTTGTTTCTCTAGCCTCTTCCACGTATCTGGACCATACTGCATATCCAACTCCAGGTTGCTCTCCTGCCTGCTTCTGCCTAGTCTGCAAGTTCCTGGTGGATGGAGTCTACCTCAGAGGAATGGATGAGCTAATCTGAATAGAACTTCTCTTGAGGACAAAGGGAGAGGTTCCAGGGGTGTAGAGCAGACAAAGCTCAGGAGGCAAGAGGTAGCTGGAAGAGAGAAGCCAAAGAGCAAGGGAAAACTCGGGAGCATGATGCTAGGAGGCCAGAACCTTTCTCTGGGCTGAGAATATGAAAGAAAACTCGGCATCCCGAGGGCCTGATATACCTAGTACAGAGCAGGTACTCAAGAAACTCTTCTCAAACAAGTCAGAGCCTGAGAGTAAAGGCTAACGAAGCTGACAAGGAGAGGAAATGTTTTTCTAGTGTAAAACCCAACCAAAGGGGGCAGTGGTGAGGGTTGCAGGCTTTTCTTAGAATTTGGTTTCGTGATTACAGACTAGCTCTGGTAATTAAACCCTGGAGCAGAGGTATCTGCTGTGTGGTGCCGGTTTGGAACAATAAGAATCTATGACCTAGGGGCTGATCGCCCCCTGCTGGAAGGGTGCAGCATGTGCAGGACAGGTGGCTGGCTCAGGCAGGCGAGACGCTAAAAAGCAGAGAAGCTTTCAGGTAGATGCTGGAACACAGAAAGAGCTGCTCCTCTCCTGCCAGCTCCTAGTCACTTAACAGCAGGTGTAGTGAGAGTGGGTGACAAGATCAACAGATAGGAGGTCAGCAGGCCAGCTGTGAAGCCTTTGGCCAAAACATTTAGGTTTTATGATTCAGTTTGCTCAACTGTCAAGGGGGGGGTACATGGAAAGAGATTATTTGTCACATGGAGTCCAGGAGAGCTTCAGACAGGACCCTGAACTTGCCCGGCAGAAGGCTAGACTAAAACTCCACTCAATTCTCTGCCAAGACTCCACTCCCTCTGACCGCTTTGCCCTTTCTGACTCCCCCCTGGCCCCTCACCTGTGTTTTAAAATGGCGTCCTCGCTGGTGTATCTGTACAGACCTGGAAGAAAATGAGGGAGTCACTAAAGGAAGAGCTCAACATCTTCCGAGAGCTTTAACCCCTGCGGTATACTGGCTGGGCCCATGGAGATCTCTACATAAGGCCCCTCTCTCTCTCACCTGGTCCCAGGTGCACCCCAGCTTTGCGTCGTCTGTAGATACACACAGCGATGCCTAGTAGCAGCAACCAGAGCAGAACAGCACCACTAGCAATGACTTCTGGTCGTCTCAAGGTGGCCCTCAGCTGATCCAGGCTCCAGGGAACACGTTTCCTGGGGTCTCGTGCTGATTGCTCCATGGCCTGCTCTGTTTGGGATGTGGAGCTCAGAGGGAGGGCAAGTGGAACAACGAGGGACCAACAGACAAGAGGGAAGAGCTGGAAATGTAAGACAGGAACAGGGAGACAGAAGGATAGCGTGGGGATGGGGTGGAGGTTATGGGTAGGGCCTTTCCCTCACCCAAAAGGAGGCAGGTGGGGTTGCTGGGCTCTCCAGCCCCAGCCCCAGTGACTGCAGCCACTTGCACACAGTAGGAGCCTGGCATTCGTGTGGCGATCTCCAGCTGGGTCTGTTCACCAACTATAGTCCAGTTGGCAGCTGGCAACGAGGTGTTGCCCAGGCTCCAGACCTGGGATATAAGTAAGGGTGAGCATTTGCCCCAATACCTTCCCAGTAGCAGAGCCCTTCATGTGCAGATGGGCATGTGCTCCTCCTAACTGTGCCATCTTCCTGGGGGCTGCCTAATAAGACAGCAACGCAGTCCCCATGCCCCCTCCTCTGCCAAGGGAGAGAGACTTCTCTCTTGACAGAGGGACAAGAATAATCTGCTAAAATGCAGCCAGGACCTGGTTTAGTGTGCTTTTGAGTCACCTAGAAGCCTGCTAAAATACAGGTACCAAGTCTACACTTTCAGATCTTGGGGGTCTGGGAAAGAGCCTGAGAGTCTGTCCTCCGAAGTAGTTTCCAGGTGATTTCTCTCTTGCCAGCCCAACACCTGCATTTTGCACTTTCCTGTCTTAAATACTCAGGTCTGACCCAGCCTGGTTTGGTTTCTGTTCTGTTTCTTCCAGACCATAATCTGGCTTTCCATGTATAAATTGGAGACAATAGCCTAAGGCTGTTTGTGAGATGAGGTGAGACGGTAACTTATAAAATGCTTGGCAGGATCTAGCAGACGAAGTAGGCCCTTGCACACTTGCTCAACAAAAGCAAAATCCCTTCACTTTTTGGCTTGCAGGCTGGTTTGTAATGGTCAGGACAAGGACATGCAGGACTCCAGGGGAGAGAAGTATACTGGTCAATGTCCTTTTATGGGGACTACCTGGTAGCCACGGATGATGCCATTATGGTTTTCGGTAGGTGGTGGAGCCCAACTCACAAGGACGCTACTGTTGCCAAGTTTTAGGGTCACTTCTTGAGGTGGGGCGCTAGGCACTAGAAGAAAGGAAGGGATTGTTAGAAGTGCTAAAGGAGAAGACTCTGCAAGGGTCAGGAATGAAGCTGGGGGATGGAGAGCCTGAGTTCCACAAGGAAAGATGCTCCTAAACAGCTATTTGCTTCACGATATACAATCAAATCCACAAATAGGAGTGCCCTGCCCCCCCCAACATGTCCAGGTTGGACTGGATAGATAAGGAACCACCTCCCCGCCCCTCCCACCTCCCCAGGTCAATCAGAATCATTTCCTGACCCTGTTCCGGCAGCCTCAGGAGCAGCACATTGCTATCAGGGCCTCGAGCCTGGCCAGAGGACGGTCTCACTTTGAATTCGTAGTCTTGGCCCCAGTGGAGGCCCCCGAGCTTTGCACTCTTCAAACCACCCAGCAGCACCTCTGTCCATGGAGATCCCTCATTCCTGGGGGCTCTCTGGGCCCTGAACAGGGCTGTATATGACTCAGCAGGTGCAGCAGGGCCGCTCACCTGGGAAGATGTCGGTCTGAGTAAGGATAAGGGCTTGGGGAGCTCATGACAGCCCTCATGTGAACTGTGGGTGGGCTTCACTTTCTGGGTCCTCTGCCTCACCTTCCAGCTGAGCCACACCTCTGGCGCAGACTTGGGGCCTCTCACAGGTTCCGGGTTCAGCAGCGTCACATTTTCCAGCTGTATGCGAACAGCCAGAAGCTCCAGCCGTTCCTTATGGTCCCTTGACTCTGTAGGGGGGCCCAGGGGTGGGATGGAAGAGTGAAGCATACCTTCATTGTGAATAGACTTTTCTCCCAGAGTTTGCAGGTCTAGAGTACTCTCCTATGTCCATCCTAGCCTCACACAGGGAGGCCTCACCACTTGGACCCTGAGCCCCATACCTGACCACCACGCTAACTGGAGTCTCTTACCTTACCTTACCTTTGTGTGTGGGTTTAAGTACATGTTCATATGTGTACATGCATATGGAAACCAAAAGTTAACAATAGAATCTTCCTTTATTAGTGCTTTTCACCTTGTTTTTTGAGGCAAGTTCTCTCCCTAAACATGGAACTCATTGTGTAGACTAGACTGGCTGGCTAGCTTCTGGGATCCACCTGTCTCCATTCCAACCCAGTGCTAGAATTATCGACACACACTGTCATGCTCTGCTTTGATACGGGTGCCGGAGCTCACATACATGAAACAAGCACTACCCACTGAGTTATCTCCTGAGCCGTTGTTGGATTTTAGATGACCCCCGTCCTTACCCTGGATAGACACTCTGGCTGCTCGGCTCTCCCTCTGCCCTGCGTTGTTGGTGGCCATACACATATAGGTCCCGGAGTCGTTCTTCTCTGCTCTTGACACCATCAGGGAATCCCCTGTCACCTGTCAGGTTTAGATATGCTCTGAAGTCTTCAATGTGAGAAGCTTAGAGGTTAGAGGGCCCCTCCAGGTCTCGTTGCCCTCCCCTCTTCAGACCTGCCACGGGAGAGCAAGCAGGTCAGTTGCTTGGTGTGCCCAGGACAGGATGACATATGGGAAAAGGAATTCCCAGGAAGGGGGCTCCACTCACTGTGTGCCTCCCTGGCTGAAGGACCAGGGGTTTCCCATCTTTCCACCATGAGACTAAGGGCTTTGGGTAGCCCCAGGGAGGCCCACACTCAAGAATCAGGCGATCGCCCACCACAGCCACTGTGTCCCGAGGCTGGATCTGGAAGTCTTCCTGGAGGACTGTTAGGTCAGCAGGTCAGCAGGAAGCATGTCTCCCCACCCTGAGTCCTTCTTTGGCCTATCCTAGCATGCTTACCCAATTCTGCTGTACCCATTGCCTTGGCCTTCTATGCCCAGCTTAACCTAGTTCTCCATCCCAGGACAGTCCAGCCCAGACCTCTCTTCATAGTCAGCCCCTCATATCTCCCTGGATGCAAGCGTCTCAGGCTGGCTCTGCTTCACCCTGGGCCTACCCTCCCAAGCCTCACCAGCCACAGACAGCCTAGCACCCCGGCTCACTGCTGTGCCCAGCCGGTTGCTGGCCTCACACGTGTAGACACCCAGGACTGCTGAGAGGATGTTCTGGTCATCTTGTGGCCGTCCCTGGACCGGGGGCCGACGTAACAGGAGAGTCCCATCGGGCAGGAGGTAATGTAGGTCTGGGGTCGCCATGCTGAGGGGCTGCCCATTGAGCAGCCAGCGGATAGTGGGAGGTGGTTGACCCGACGCTCTGCAGCTCATCTTAGCCGGGCCGGGATCCTGAAGTAGCTGGTCCTGGGGGTGAACTAGGATCTGGGGCGGAGAATCCAGAGCCTTGACTCCTAGGAGGGAAAGAGAGACTCCCTGCACTGTGCCCCTTCCGTGTCTTGTACCGGAGTCTGCTAGATGGCTCATATGACTGACCATCTGTTTCCAAATACAAAGCTAACTGGGAGGGGAGAGGGTCAGCGTCTACAGGCCAGGGTCTGTGCACATCTTTCTGTCTCTGTTGCACACACACCCCCATGCCCACATCCACACCACGTGCTGCTGCTGTACAGAGTCCCCCCAACCCCACCCCAGCATTGTCTCTGGTACTTCCACTGCTAAAGAGAAGAAAGACACCAAAGATCCTCTTTTGTCCTGCTGGCCTTGGATCCAGACCATGGGTCCCCATGAATCCAGGAGCGTGGGCCAGGAGAGGGAGGGCCCCACTCACCCATGACGGAAAGAAGCAGAAGAGGCAGAGGCCACCTAGTCCCCAGGAGGCCCACTCCTCCAGAGCCCATGGCTGCTCTCAGCTCCTCTTCTTGTCCCACACAATTTGTCTGGTTGCTCTGAGCTCACAGCAGTAAGGGAAGAAGGGGAGGGGTGGGGTGGTGGTAGTTGTTTGTGACTGAGACTCTGTCCCAGTAGGGAAGCAGCTTTGAGGAAATGGATGCTTCCTGCCTGGCCCTCCTGCCTTAGAGAACTGGGAGGGGACCAGAGGTGAGAAACTCTCTGACCTCTACACTCTGACTATACCCTCTCTTCTCCCCCCTCCCCCACACTAACGTCAGCCCTAAGGTTTGCTTCATGTCTGCGTTAGAATTTCTTAAATGAAATCCTCACGCTGACCATAAATGTGCCCACACCCTTAACCCTCCAACGCCACAGCTCTATTCACAGCTGATGCTTAAATCTTCGTCTCTGTCCTTTTCCATTAGACAGCCACCTTAACAGAGGAGAATGGGGACCAGAGGTTGAGTCTCAGACACTGAAGTAAGGAGCTAAAAATAGAGTCCAAAGGGGTTGCAGGGCAAGAAATCAAAGAGGGAGAACAGCAAGTGTGTATCCATTCTCCAGGAGCAGATAAACGGAGTCTCAGGAGACTAGAAAATAGGAATGACTCCGAACCTTGGGAACAAGCTTTGAAAACCCATGGACTGTGTCCACATTTTTTTTCCCCCCAGAAGACTTGGAAATTAGGTCTGTGGGCTTTTGGGCAGATTCCTTCATCTTCAAAGCCAGTTTTCCTATCTGTAAAATGGGGATATTAATAGTATATTCCCACCTTGAGATCTAGAGCAAAAATGGGATGAGATTAGCCGTAAAACTACAGACAATGCCTGATACTGGAGTGTCAATCTATTGGTTCATTTTTGTGCACATCTCTTCACTGAAACTATTTGAAGCATCATCAGTGGGGATGAATTTCAGGTTTTGGGAAGATAGGTTGGGATGAAGCCTTCCCAGAGACTTGCCTAGTCTGACAGCTGTCTTCTATGTCTACATAGCAAATAAACTGACTACTTTGGCTCCTCCCTAAAACCCAGAGAAGCTGCTCTCTTCTCAGAGCCCAGCTCTTGTTTACCAGTCTCTTCCTCCCAAATCTGGAATCTCAGCCATTTCCTAGTGCTGTTCACGGAAGGCCAAGGCCAGGCTCTGGGCCTCAGCGGAAGAGCGTCCAGCCTTTGTTCTCAATTGTTCTGGCCTGCTTCTCTATAGGCCCCTAACTCAGCTGACCCTTCTCCCTTCCTCCCCCTCCCTGTAGTGTTTCAGGGCCAGCCTCGGCCCTAACAACTGGCCTTTGCTGCCTCACTCCTCTCTCCTGAAACAGACAAAGACTGATTAAGACAGAATCAATAAAAGAAAACACTACAGTCTCTACAAATGAGTGAGTCCATGGGCTACAGAACGGATGGAGTGAATATAACAGAGCAGCTGAGCTAACAGGGTAGGAACTGGGGTCAGAATAGAACATGAGATTTCAGAAGTGGAAGCACAATGGATGTGGAAGCATGTAACTGTAATCCCAGCACACAGAGGAGCATGAATCTGAGTCCAGTCCAGACTGGACCCTGTCTCAAGAAAATGAAGCACAACAAACGAATAAAACAAAAACAAAAAATAAAGCAATGCAAAAATGGAAGCCAAGTCTGTGGCTTCTCTGTGGAGGGCTCATAGGGGCAATGCACCAACGTAATGTTATTAAAAAGCCTGAGGCTGGTCAACCGACATTCTCTGCAAGAGGTTTATTAAGTGGGTATGGAGGGAGGGGGGAGCAGGACATGAAGATAAAGAGAGAGAGAGAGAAAAGGGAAGGGATGCCCCGAGAAAGAGAGAGAGAGAGAGAGAGAGAGAGAGAGATAGTAAGAGAGAGACCACGTGTTGGGGTTGGCCCTTTAAGGGGCAAGGTAACCACTCCTTCCAGGTATGGCCACCTGGAAGGACACATGATGACATCATAAGTTGCTGGGTAACCGAGGAGCAGGTTGTGTTCCAAAATACTAACTGGATGTGTGAGGTCAGATTGATGAAAGGGACATTGATATGGCTGAAGTCAGCCAAAGATGAGACAGGAAAGGGTGTGGCAGGCAGATTCAATGAACCTGGGATTTCCTAGGTACACAGGTACAAGAATGGCTGAGCTCCACAAGAATGCCACTACCGGCAGAAGTCCTTTCCAGTCTCTTTTGCTTCTACTTGGGGGAACTAACCAAGTTCTCTGCTAATGTTTCAATGCCAACTTGATTTTATTCCATTTCCATGATCCAGAAAGATGGTGTATATTTTCCTCAAAAGAAAAAAAATAGTCAGTCTCAAACAAGCTCAGGTTCATCCTCAGCCCTGTGCTCAGCTGAGCAGAAAGAGCAGCAGAGCAGAAGGACAGGGAGCAAGGGGGCTGTAACACATGACTGGAGACCAGAGTGGATGGCAGTTGAGGAGTGGCCTCTCTCTACCTGTAGTTTCATGTCCTGTCCCATGCTTAAGGTTGCTTTGGAAACACTCCCTTACCTCTTCAGTATCCTGTTGAAAAGTGAAGGGGATCAGAGGGAACACTGACTCTGAGCCAGTCCTGCAGGACATTATGACTCCGAGGGTATCCAGGGGAACTCAGGACTACACGTTCATTTCCAGCAAGCAGGCCCATTAGCACTCCAATTGTCTCATTTCCACAGGCTGAGGAAGAGCCTACCACATGAGTCACGGGGACGATGTCGATGCATTGGAGCCAGCTCTCGTTTCTATTTTAGGGAAGTTTGCTACTTGAGGGATCTGGTACCACGCAAGCCCAGTGACCGGTTTAAATTGTACCTTCCTCCACCCCTAGTTCTAGCGTTTTGTGAGTAACTTATTCTTGGATGTTTGTAAGAAAGACAAGAGTGGAAAAGGAGCAGGTACCCTTCTGAGTGGTCCTTCAGAGCAAATTTCTCTCTATGTCTGGCTCTCCTTGTTCCTTTGGATTCCTGTTGTGTGCTTTATGCCGTGTGCAGCTGGGGATTCCTGTCCAAGCTGTTATGGTCAATGGACAAACTTAGGTGATATTTGAAGCCAGATTACAGGCAAGTATCTATTCTACTGAGCGAGTGACCTGAAATAAGGTGTACAACCTCTCTGAGGCCATTTCCTCACCTATGAAACATCCCGAGAACCTCCTCCTCCTCCTCCTCCTTCGATTATTTATTTCTATTTCATGTGTATTTTCCCTGCTTGTATGCCTGGGCTCCATATACCTGCAGTGCCCTTGTAAGGTATTGGATCTTCTGGAATGGAGTTACAGATAGTTGCTGGGAATTAAACCCTGGTCCTCTGCAAGAGCACCCAGTGCTTTTAACTACTGAACTATCTCTCCAGTCCCTCTCTTCTTTTCTTTTTCTCAGGGCAGGTCATTCTCAATCTCTATAAGTTATCTTTTCCCCAAGCTATCAATGGCTGGAGGGAAACTGAGTCAAGCCAAAGCACAATGATGACCCCTCTTTCTGGTTATGAACAGTGTCCTGATGTGATTTTTACTGGTTCAAGTTTATCTGTTAGTGCCTTGTCCTGTTCCAGAGCCTGAAATCCTATCTGTATATATACACAAACACTCTTTTAAATTCTTTTTTACTTCATGTATTGTGTGTGTCTGTGTGAGCGTGTGTCTGTGTATGTGTGTGTATGTGTGCAACAGTGTGGAGGCAGGTGGAGATGAGAGAATACCTTGTAGGAATTGACTCTTTCTACCAAGCAGGTCCCAAGCTTGATACAAGTGCCTTTACTCACTCTGTAAGTCATCACACCGGCTGCAACACATCTATTCTCTCAATTCCACATCACCTCCATTTTATCAAGTAATTATGGGTTATACCAAACACTTCCCAACTGGAAGTTTCAAAGGTGATATCATCTATAGACATAAACTTTATGTTCATTCTGTTATGTCTCCCAGCCAAAGACCACCAGGTATGCCTGTATGTGAGTGAGTTGTGTTTGTCACTGTTCCAGCTGGGAGGCATTGGAGCTTCGGAGGACTATGCGGTATCTCAATAGGAGGGTCATAATAGGAACATGTACGAAGAGGACCTAAGGAAGCAAGGACCCTGAATTAGGTGCAATTAGGAAGATGGGGCATTCCATAATGCTTTCTTTCTAGAAGACTGCCTGGTTATTTCTTCACGGTGTAGTGCCTAGCCAAGTGGTTTCCTTTCGCCTTCTCTTATGAACAGCACTACTACCTTAGTCAGGGTTTCTAGTGCTGGGGTAAAACACCATGACCTACAGCAACTTGAGGAGGGAAGACTTTACTTGGCTTATACTTAAGAACCTGGAGGCAGGAGCCGAGGCAGAGGCCATGCGGGAGTGCTGTTTACTGGCTTGCACCCTATGACTGGCTCAGTCGGCTTTCCTATAGACCCTAGAACCACAAGCCCAGAGTTGGCACTACCTGTAAAGGACTGGGCTCTCTTTCATTAATTCCTAATTAAGAAAATGCCCTTCAGGCCTGCCTACAGCAGATCTGAAATAGGTGTGTTGTAAGGTGCCTTCCTCTAGGTGATTCTAGCTTGTGTTAAATTTACTTAAGAACTAGCCAGCACAAGTACCTCAAATTTTCATTTGATTGGATCCTTCTCAAAGCCTGGGATCATGCAGAAAAGAAGGACCTTACTAGTTGTACCGCCTTTAATCTTGGCTCTTCCAGATTCTGAAATGGTGAGAAATAAATCTGTGTTCTTTATAAATTACTCAGTCTTAGGTGTTCTGTTACAGCAACACAAAATGAACTAAGACAGACTCCCAGCCTAACCTTAAGGGTTAATAGTTTCTGTGGAGCAAGCTGAATGGAGATGGTACTCATCTAGACTCCCAGAACCTGAGAGTGGAGTCAGGAGGCTCAGTTCAATGCCATCCTTGGCTACATAACAGGCTTGAGAATAGCCTGGATTACATGAGATTGCCTCAAAATAAAACAACAAAAACTGCACAATGAAATAGTAAAATAAGTTTCACTAGAGCACATGCCCAGAAGAATGTCTGGGCCTTGGGATGTATACATGTTCAACCTTAGATGATATTTATATTTTTTCTCAAAATCAGGGTTTTTTTTTTTTTTTTTTTTTTTTTTGGTGTCCTTGAACGCTGAATCCTCAGAACAACTGATGACCTTTAAATTTTGTGTATTTAGTTATTTACACAGGGTCTTGTTCTGTATTCCAAGCTGAAGTTGAACTTGAGAAGCTTGGGTTCAACGCTGTGACCAGATTAGACCAAATTGGCAGCAAACAAGCTCAGGTTTATTGTTGCTGCTCTCGGGCTTCACCGGTGCCAAGGTGCGGGGCCAGAGATGTAGTGCGCTGGACCCAAGATAGAAGGTTCTTAGTCTCCCGCAAGGGGAAGGGTGAGTTCTCAGGCATGAGCTGGCCTTTATTTTCTATATAAGGTCCTGGTTTGAGTGCCTGGTGGTCATTCAGGAGGGGGGCTGTAGTGAGCAGGAGCTTAATAGAACTCACCAACCTCCAGTCTCAGTTTCCCAAGAACTGGGATTATGAGCAGGCCCGCACACACACACACACACACACACCCTCACACTCACACCATAATATGCACAAACATCTACCCTCAAAAACAATAGATAACAATTATTTTATTTTATCTTTTCAAAGAAAAAGAAACCACTTTCTGAACTCACTGAAGTTGGGCTGGCTTTGTGATTTGCTTTGATCAACAGCATACAGCAGAAGCAATGCCGAAGAACTTCCAGGACCAAGACTTAAGAAGGCTTGCAAAAGTTGCGTTTGCCTCTTAACCTACGACTCTGGGGTCTGCTAGCTTGGATTAGGCACAGAGAACAAAGATCTGCTATGATAGCCGGGAAAGTTCTAAACCTGCTTGGGCATTTGTCACTAGACATGTGAAACGATTCAGTCATTCAGCTCCAATCCAAGCTGCTGGGTGACACAATCCTATAAATGACCCCAGGAAGCCCCAGCAAATGAATTGCCTCTTTGAGTCCAGCCCAAATTGTTAATATGAGGAACCTCAAGCAAATAAAATTGTTATTGTTTTAAGCTGCTTAGCTGTGGGGTGACGGTTATGTTTGCTACAGAGAAAAATTGTCTGATTTAAATAAAGTGACAATTTTGTGTTTGTTTCCTGCCTTTATTATTATTTTTCTTGCTTTATCAGAACAATATTAAATATGAGCATGGTCATAAGCATCCATACTTTTTTTTTTTTTTAAAAGGGTTATTTCTGATGTGTAACTGTAAAAGTGTTCTGTTGTTTTTCGTAGATGTTATCAGGCCTTAAAGTTTCCTTTTATTTCTTTCTTTTCTACTTTACTAAAAACTTTTAATCAAGAATAAACATTAAATTTTACAAATATTTGTTTTGCAATGTGTCGAGATGATTTGTCTCCTTTAGTCTGTTGATAAGGCTAACAATATTTATGGAAGGTAGTGCGTTTCCATGGGAATGCTGCTCTCCTGGAGTTCTCCTAAGAGCAAACTGCTCTAGGAGTCTGAGCCTGACCCCCGGATTACTCTTCGGCTTCCTGCTCAGTGAGGTCCCCTCATTCCCACAAAAGCTCTTGTCATAGCGTTGCTCTGATGTCATGCCATATCTTTAATCTCTGGAACTGTGACTCAGATAAATCCCTGCTCTTTGTAAGGCTTGCCAGCTGCAGGTGCCTTGCTTCAGTAATGAAAAGTGGATCAGAAAGAAAGACATCGAGGTGACAGGAGTAGCTAGCAGTGTCGTACCTTTCTAGACTTCCTCTTTATTATTATTACTGTTACAAATGCTTATTATCATTATTGTTTTTTTTGAGACAGGGGTTCCTTGTAAACATGCTCTTTATTTTTATAGTGTTCTTACTTGCAGTACTGGGGTACTTGGCAATGCATAGGCTAACTTTGAGTTAGCCTAGTTACTCTCCTTGCCCATTTTATTTATTTTGAGACAGTGTTTTGCTCAGTCACCCAGACTGGCTTTGAATTCACAATGTAGCCAAAACAGACCTTGACCTTTTGACCCTCCTTATCAAACAGTAGCTAGGATTACAGGTGTGGGCCAGCAAGCCTAGCCTATAGTCCAGTTTGCTTTATATAAATATTGACCTAGCTTTCTTTTGCTTAGTATTTGCTTGGTATATCTTTTCTGGTAACTTTACTTTCAACTTTTCCAAAACATTCTTTTCAATATATTTCAATTAAATAGTATATGGCAGGATTTTTAAAAATGTGATCTGACATGTATCTGCATTTTAAATGCATGATTTAGGTCATTCACAATTTAGCTTTTCCTCTATTAATTTTTTGCTTTCTATTATCCCACATTTTCTTTTCTTTCTTTCTTTTTTTTTTTTTTTACCCTCTTTTTCTCTTGGAAGTTGAATAATGGATTGAATTTGTATTTGTATCCTTAATATATGTTTGGTTCTTTATTGGTAAACTAAATATATATATGTAATATGTAAAAATATAAAATGAAAGTATATAACTTATGGATCATATAATAGTTGAAATGCTATGTACATATATGTAATAGAACTATAATCTGATATAGTCTCTCATGCAGCTTAAGCTGGCTTGAAATTCCTTATGTAGCCAAGTTTGACCTTGAACTTCTGATTTTTTATTGGTTATTCATATCTTCTCCATAAGTTCTTACTAAAACCTGAAGTTGCTATCTTAACCACTTCTTCCTTCCTACAGAACTCAAGTATGTTGAAATAGTTTAAATCTGATAATTCCTCCTAAATTAAGACCTAGTATTTGCTTATATTTTTGTTTCTCAGGCATTGAGGACTGCAGGCGAAACACGAGCATTTTCCAGGGCATTATTCAGATCTACTGATTCACTTATTTGCCTGTCCTTTTTTCTCAAACCATCCTCTTGGAATACTTTTCTGTATTGTATTTCTGTCGTGTATTTCTGTAAAAGTTTTTTTATTATTATTATTGTTCATGGGAAAGCCCAGGTTTTGTTATATCTGATGATAAATTTATTTTATTCTCGTGTATGAAAGTCTGTTTTGTTTTTTTCAGGCAAAATACTCTTAGTTGGTCATCATTTTTGCTGCTCTCTTGAAAGAAATTACTCTGATTTCTACTGATTTCCATTATTACTGTCTTCTAAAAGAAGGCTTGTTTCTCTCTCTCTGCTTTTAAGATTTTCACTTTGTCTTTGACGAATTTTTTTTACTACTGTTTATTGCACATATGGACATATTTTTCTATTTTTTGTTTATTAATCATTTTGTACATTTAGTAGTTTTAGAAAATATAGGGCTGGAGAGACAGCTCAGTGGTTAAGAGCCCCGGATGTTCTTCCAGAGGACCTGAGTTTGATTTCCGGCACCTAACAGGCAGCTCACAACCATCCGTAGCTCCAATTCAGGGGAGCACACGCCCTCTCCTGGCCTCTGCAGGCACTGCATGCATGCGGTATACAGAGGAAACATCCACACACAAAATAAAAATAAAGGGGAAAAAATTTTTTAAGAAAAATCCGGGCATGGCATTGTATGCCTTTAATCCCAGCAGTCAGGAGGCAGAGGCAGGCAGATCTCTGTGAGTTTGAAACCAGCTTGGTCTACAAAGCAAGCTCAGGACAGACAGAGTTACACGGAGAAACCCTATCTGGAAAAACCAAAATCAAATGAAATACCTAGTCACCAACTTTTAAAATAATGACTTTTCAGGCTGGATAAGGTAAGCTAGGCACTCAGGAGGTAGAAGCAAGCAGATTTCTTTGAGTTTGAGGTTAGCCTAGTCTACATAGAATGTTTCAGGTCAGCCAGGGCAACATAGCACACACACACACACACACACACACACACACACACACACAGATTCCTGGGCTGATGAGATGGCTCAGTGTATACTGCTCTTGCAGAGGACACAAGCTGGATTCCCTCAGACTCTTGTCAGGAAGCTCACAGTCACATCATAACTCCAGCTCCAGGGGCTGTAACACCTGTGACGCCTCTGGCCTCTAAGGGCACCTGAACTTATGTGCACACACATATAACGAAAAGTGAAATAAATCTTTAAAACGAATAATGGCGTCCCTTCCATCCTCTCCATGGAGATCTGAATAAAATGTTTTAATTTTAACTTTAATTAAAATTAAATTTTAATTCTACATGACATACATTTTAATTCTACATGACATACCCTTTAATCTCTTTTTCATATTTTCATCTTCGTGTCTGTTTGAATAGTATCAGATATGTATTCAAATTAGCTATCCATCTCTTCAGGGTTTTTTTTTTTTTTCAGGTTAGCTTGCTTCATTTTATTTTTATATTGTTTAGCTAATACCCCATTCTATTAAGTCAATTTTTTTTTGCCACACACAGAAAATATCTATCTATTCCCACTTTAAAAATTTTTTCAAAAGTTTAAATCTTCAAATTTATCTAATGTGTATTTAAACTCTTTTTGACTACTTTTTGCTGCTGCTGGTTTGCTTTTTTGAGACATGGTCTCATATAATCCATGCTGACTCTGAACTCCTTATCTTCCTGCCTTTATCTCCCAAGTGGTAGGATTTAGGATTACAGGTGTGAGTCACCACACCCACATAACAGTTTTATTTCAGCAAATTTTGTATATATTACTGTTGTAGATAATATAAAATTAGCTAATATGGTTTATTACTAGAAGCCTATAATTATTACGGTGGTCTTATCTAACTCAGTATCAAATCAATAAAGACACAAACACCTGATAGAATTTTAGAACAACCTTATTTTACCTGGGGCTGGGCAGATATTAACCCCTAAGCTACCTAATTACCTTCCAGTCCCCATCCCATGCCAATTACTCTGATAATTTCTATCTGGGCTACTTCCGATCCATAATTCCATAAACACTTGCTTATTCTTTTCATCCGGGCTGCTTTCCTCTACCCACACTAATCCGGCCACGTGCTTCTCTCTATCCTAACCCATAGAGGCTCTGTCTCCTTCTCTCCCCTCTACCTGTCTTTCTCTCACATGATCCTTCAGTCCCCAAAGTCCAAGAACCTTAGCTCTGCCCCTCAGGTCTGCCCTTCCCAGGTGTAGGCCTTTTTATTCAGCCAATCAGGAATAATTTCTTAGGCAAGGTTACAAATGTCATTTTGGGGTACGAGACTGTCTGTTCATAAAAGACAGGAAGCAGATATGGGGGAGCAAAATAATTAACAATCAGATACAAGGCACCAGACCATGCTGTTACATATTACATTAATTTGTGTTGTGTGTCTGGGTGTGTGTGTGTGTGAGTGTGTCACTGCATCCACATGCAGCTCAGAGGGCTACCGGTAGAAGTCAGTTTTCTCCTTCCAACACATACGTTCTGGGGATCAAACTCAGGATATCAGCCTTTATGTCAAGTGTCTTATCCTGCTGAGCCATCACACAAACCTTATTTTTATTTACGAAAATTCACCTTGTCCCTTTTCCAACTTGATCACTATTACAATCTTTACAGTTGCTTGGTTATTGATGTCTTCTGTTCTTTTCAGCATTCCGTCATTCTTTCTTACCTGATAACGCCATCATCTTAAGGCTTTGTGGGTTTGAATCTATTGCATCTTAAATAGTCATGGTGATTTATTTCCATGTATATTTACTGACCCACCCCTTTTTGTGGTTGTTTTTGTTAATTCTCCCCACTGCGTGGGATAAGGCTTTACTGTGTAGCCCAGGCTGGCCTGAATCCCATGACCCACCTTCATCAATATCCCAGGTGCTGACATTACAGGTATCACCACAACAGTTAACTCATCTTTGATTTGTTTTAATAACAGAAAATTCAAAGTGCTTTTCTCCACAGAAGATTAGCAGTTTCATTCACCAGCTGTCTTAAGTGCCTCCAGCAGGGAAACCCCCTTTCTAGGTCATCAACAATCTACATGTCTGAGGTCCAGCTCTTCTTACCTCACCAATGGGCTAGACACAATTTTTCAGTACAATTCTAATGCAAAATATGCAGGGTAATTCCATATTTTATTAGTACTAAAGCACTCTGGATCTGTCATGCTTTTATTTTGTTTCTGTTCCCTGGAAGTTTCTCCTGGTAATACAAACTAAATATACTGTATTCAGGCAGGATCAAGATGCTCTGAAACAGGAAGGCCTTTCAAATACCCAGTCTCAAGTGTCCAGTCTCAACTGTGTCAGTCATGACTCACCTGTTACAGTCTGGCTTTAACTCTTGCTCATGGCTGCAACTCCATATGCCAAGCAGCTAAATGGCTCCTTTGTTGCCAAATTTAATGTGTGTGTGTGTGTGTGTGTGTGTGTGTGTGTGTGTATTTCTTTTATGATTCTTTTTTCTTCTTTCCTGGGGATCAAACTTAAGGACTCATCTTCTTTCCTAGGAATCAAATGCTACACAAGCATGCCAATCCCTAATTACTTTGAATTCCTTTTTATACACAGAACCTTCAAAAGTCCTGACTATTCTATCACCCGACCCTCCTTCTCCTTCCGTTTCTTTGAGACGGGGTGTCTCTATGTGCTTCAGCTGGTCTTGACCTTGAGGTCCTCCTGTTTCAGCTTTCCAAGCACTAAGATTATAGGCATGCACCATCACACTTGTTCCACTTGAAAGCCTCTTCTTGGAGTGTGTGAAGGCCTTTTCACCTACATTTCGACCTTTCTTGATATGCCTTTTTAGCCTTCTCAACTCAACTCCACAAAATACACTATCTGAGGTCCCAGAGGCCTATCAAATTTTTACCACTTTCTGCTCTATACATTATCCTAAAATAATGCTATCCATTTTAATGGCTCAGTATTCTGAATTCCCCATGTGTATTGTCCACCCAAAACTTTTACACACACTTGGAATATGTCCTCCTTTTGTAACCCCTGATATTTGTTCCCTGAGTATCTTAGATCTGTTTCTGTTATTGTTTTTACACACTGTGTTATAACAATCTGTTCACTTACTGACTTCTCCTATGAGATTGTTTTCTGGGTAGAAGTCATGGCATAATTACACCATTACCCTGCGCTTGGGATATAGTCAACAATATAAATGTTTGTTTAGTAACTAAGATACACAAATAAATGTTTGGTAACTAAGATAACATAGGAATGAATGAATGAGTGAGTGAGTGAAAGGGATGGCTTGGGAATGGATGACTTGCAATTTGGAAAGAAAGCAAAGGAGGTTTTACAAAAGCAAGAGAAAAAGGATATAGCTTGTACATTTAGGCTGTACATTTGTTCAGTTTGCTTATGTGGAAATAAAATTATTTCATTTCATTGAAAGTTTATTGAGCATCCAGTTTGTGCTATGCACTCTGCTAGATGCTGGTAATACAAAGATCAAAACAAAGCAAGACAAAAACAAAAACCCACTTTCTTACTTACCCCCGATTCAAGGCAAATTTGGCTTGAGTCTGGGAAGCCAGCCCCACCAGGCTTCAGCACCAGGATGTGGCATGCTCTCATCGCACCCTCTCCCTCGCTCCTGTACTTCAAGGCTGATGAACAGGGAGCCCTTTTCCAACGCTTACATACCCTGACCTGCCTGCACTATCACCTACATGCACTAGTTTATGGTGGCTGAGGCACCTGGGAAGGTTAGTGGATTGTGGGTTCTGGCTAAGTAAGGATAGCTGCAGACAGCTTGCCACATGAGCAGGGGAACTGAGAGACATGTGGGTGGGGTTGGGAGATGCAGGCAATCTAGAAATTTTGGTGCCTGCAGGGCTGGGGCAAAGTGTGTTCTGGTGTGGAGGTGATGCATATGGACCTTGGGAGTTGTTCATCGGATAATGCAGAAGCAAAGGCAAAGTTTAGGAGTTGAGGAGGGACAAGAGATGCAGGGGTCTCTGGGGGCATTAAGGAAGAGAGGGCAGACAGCCCAGGACCTTCCTCTCTCAGCTATTTATGTGCTTTCTGTCTTCACGCAGTACATTGTTTTCTTTTTTCCAAAATGCCCAAAGAGGTGATGGCCTGGAGGTGGCCCAGCCCCTTAGTCTCCTGACTTTAGTACAGATTAGGGAGCTGGCTCTGTCCACTGTCCTTGGTTCTGCGCATCTAGGGGCAAGGCAGGTGGAAAGCGTGAGGCTAGCGGGTGGGCCAAGGTTGTTTTGACATGCTGGGGAAGAGGTAAGCTTCTTCCTCTTTCCAGGTTTATCTGGAGAGTAGAATCTTATTATTTTTACAGCTCGAAGGAACTCCTCAACCTTCCTGAGGATGATTGAAAAGCTTGGTTTGTAAGAACGCCAGGAACAAGCCCACCCACTTTCTCATGAACACAGACAGGAAGAAAGACCAGTATGGCACGCTTTTGAAGAAGCCATTGGATGCCACCAACCACTGGGGCCCTGATATTTTGTCTTTGACTAGTCCCAGGTTCCCAGGGTCCTAGGACTGCACCCGGGATTCACCCTTACCAAGAGGAGGAGACAGGGAAGCAGGTGTCCAGAAAAGGTCTTAAGAAAATGACTCCTTTGTGATCAGAACGGGTCCTGTACACCCAGGAACCAGCATCTGACTTGTCTTTAGTTCACGTCAGTGGGCATTTGGGGATAAGCGGCCTCGAATTTGGGCTCAGACCAGGGGTACCACAAATTTTCGGGATCGTAGGAGGCATGTGGGGTTGGGAGGTGGATAAACGCTCCCGGGTGTGTGTGTGTGTGTGTGTGTGTGTGTGTGTGTGTGCGCTCGCGCGCGCATAGGGTCGTCTTACTGGGTAAAATTATTGTTAGTTTCCATAAAATTCTTTAGGGATTGGGCCGGAAATTTAATAATCTACGTAGTCCTAAGAGGGCACAGCTCATGCCCACTGAGAACACAGCCAAAGAACACAGCCAGTAAACCCAGCGCACATGCTACCGGGCTTAACACCGAGATCAGCGCTCCATGCGTTTGCGCAAGCTCACACCCTAAACGGGGATCAGGCCACAATCTACCCTCAGCCCTGGCCAGAGGCACCCGGACTTCTCAGCCTCCCCCGGCCGCGGGCAGCACACCGTGGGGCAACCGGTGCGGGCTCCTGGGGCGGCTCAGGCACTGATCTCCACCTGCCCAGCCTCGTCCTGCTCGCGGATCCTGTGCACGCCAGCAGTCCGCAGTGTGCGCGAGGAGCTGCGCGAGCGGCCGGGCGAGCTCGGGGCCCGGGGTGGCGACGTGTGTGTTCGGCCAGCGGCGGGCGAGCGCACTGGGGAGCGCGGGTAGCGGCGGGCTGAGCGGATGGGCAGCCCCGGAGAGCGGCCGGGCACAGGCGGGGACACGGAGTAGCCAGGAGGGCCGGGCTCTGTGGTGCTCCGAGGCTCTGCAGCGGGGTTCTCATCGGGCTCCGGGGAGTCCTGGGAACACAAGCGCTGCGAGGGTCAGCGGTCCCCTGACCCAGGCTAGGAGCACTGGAACTACAAAGGCGGGCGTCTCTCGGGGTCTCCACCCACACCCCCGTGGATGGCCCAGGCACACAGTAAACCTTAACACGACTCAGTGCCTCGTCTCCTTATCCTCTTTCAGACCCGGTCGTGGCAAATGGGGCTATTGCACTTGAGCAGAGAACAGAGGAAGGGTTCCAATGACCACCAAGTAGGTCTTGTGACAAGGGTTAGCCCGGACGCGGGGAAGAGTTAAGGTAGTCCATGAAACTGCATGCTGACTGTCGCGTATATATTGGGAAGGCCAGATCTGCCACTCATTTGCTTGTTTAGACCTTTACAATTTGTCTTCACAATCCCTCTGTGCTATTTTCCAATCTCTAAAGTGAGGGTGTCTGCAGATGCTGCAGAAATACGGTATCTGCAGATACTGCAAAGAGATGGCCACATCACCCGTTCCCCAGCGCGGCACCATAGGGGGTCGCTGACAGAGCGGCTCACCTTGTCCTTCAGAATATACAGTGCCATCGGGTTCTTCCGCTCGTGTTCGCCACTTCGGGGTAGGGTGTCCGCTGCACAGGGAAAGAATGGGGTGCCTGGTCCAGGGACACATCCTCTCCAGCACTGCTTCTTAATCTTCCTAATGCTGCGCCCCTTAATACTGCTCCTCATGTTTTGGTGACCCCCCCCAATCATGAATTATTTTCATCTCTCCTTCACAACTGTAATCTTGCTATTGTTGTAAATCATCATGTGAGTATCTGTGTTTCCCGACGGTCTTAGGTGATTCTTGGGAAAAGCGCCGTGGACCTCGAAGCCGCCTCGGCCCACAGTTTGAGAACCACCGCTCTACATCACCCAGCGCCTCTATTCTGTCCCTGCACCCCTCTTTGCTCTGCTGAATTCCTCACCACCCACTTTCCTCTTCCCGTTGGGCCGCTCTGATCTGAGTGCTGATGGGCTGGGCCAGCGGGTAGCTGGGAGCTCACCTTCTGATTTTAGGCGGTCATCATTCTGATCCATGTATTCCAAGGAGTTCTGCTTCTCCAACTTCCTCTTCTTCCTGCAAACCGGTCCAACCCCACCAAGAACAGAGCTATTGAAATGTGAACAGGAAATCTAAGGAATGGACACAGAAAGGGTTCTAATGACCACAGAAAAAGTCTCGTGATGGGATGATGGGCTGGGAATGAGGGAAGTCTATGAACCGTGGAATAAGCCACATCTAGGTTTGCATGCTAAGACTGTGACTGTGACTGTGGGTAGGCTGTTTATCCAATGTGAGTTTCAATATCTTTTTCTGTGAGCCGAAGGTGCTTTGACTTAAAAGGCAGCACACTGATTTAACTCAGAGAGCTGTCAAGCCCGAAGGAGAAATCACCGTCAGCAAGGCTGCCGTAGTCGGAGGTCACTGAGTACAGATGCAGTTCCCTATACGACAGAAAACAATCAAAGAGACGAGAATAGAGTTGGGAGCTGGGGTGGAGGGATAGCTCAGTTGGTAAAGCGATTGCCTTACAAGCACAAGGACCTGGGTTCAATTCCAATAATCCACATGAAGAAGGTCGGTGTAGTAGCACACAATTGTAATCCCAGCACCAGGAAAGCAAAGACGGGCAGAAGACTAGCATCAGAGGTTTACCTCTGGCATCTACACACATGTGCCCATGCACCAACTCCAACACACATCTATTCTCACACCTATACAAACATATACACATCCACTAGAGCTGGGAAAATAGAGATGTAGCTCAGCAGTAGAGTTGCTTGCCTAGTATGTACATGACCCCAGACTCAAGGCCAGCGACACAGCCAGTCATTCACTTAGCATTAAACTTGGGGTTAAAATAGACTGAAGAAAGAACTAAAGTGTGAAAACTGACTAGTTACCTGGACTTTTTGGAAGGTTTCCAGCAGGCACAGACTGTCACCAGGGTCACAAGGAGGAAGATGCCTCCTGTAGACAAGATGATATAGAGGGAGCTTCTTCCTAAGGAAAGAGAGGAGGAGAGGCAGGGGCAATTTGAGAAGGGGAACAGGTGTGGCGAGTAGAACACTAGCAGTGGAGGGAAGAGAAAGGGGCCCCAGCAGCATGGGTAGGCAATGGCAGAGCTCACCCGGAGCCTACCTCCCACTTGTGGCTGCCCTCCATGGACAGTCAAGCCACCTCTACTCCTGTCTCACTTCCTCTACTCCAATGATTCTCACCCTGTGAGTTTCAGCCCCCCTGGGGGCGGGGGGGGATGAAATAACCCTCTCACAGAGCTCACCTAAGACCATCAGGAGACACAGACATTTACATTATGATTCAGCAGCAAAATTAAAGCTATGAAGAAGCAATGAAAATAATTTTACGGTTGGGGGTCACCACAACATGAGGAACTGCATTAAAGGCTCACAGCATTAGGAAGCTTGAGAACCACTGCTCTAGACAGTGACTCTCTGGAACGCCTTTTGTCCCAGTGGACACTCAGAACTTGGGCCGTCAGGAGAACTTACTGTATACGGTGATCTTGACAGGCAAGCTTCGAACCTGGCTGATAGGGTTCTCCACCACGCAGCTGTACAGGTCGTCATCCTCCATGAGTACGCGGGCGATGGTGAGCACCTTTTGGTCAGGGGACAGGAGCATTCGGGAATCATTGAGGAGGGGCTTGCCATCCTTCAGCCAGGTGTAGCTAGGCTTGGTGCCATTCTCATGGGAGCAGTTGAGGGTGAAGGCCTCACTGAGCTCCAGAACAGTGGTTGAAGCCACTAACACCTGTGGCCTTGAAATGGGCACTGAGCCCCAGAAATGGGAGGGTGGAAAGGTCTGTGAGTCATAATCTACAACACATTTCTTTCCCCTCTTTACCCTCCCATCTTCCACCATGTAACAGTTCAGTCTGTTGGCTGAGAAGTCCCTCCAGAGATCCTTAGCTTAGTCCTGTCCCACAATCCATCTATCCATCCATCCTTCACCCACTCATTCTTTCTTTTTTTAAGATTTATTTATTATTTATACAGTATTCTGCCTACATGTGTGCCTGCAGGTCAGAAGAAGGCACCAGGTCTCATTATAAATGGTTATAAGCCACCATGTGGTTGATGAGGATTGAACTCAGGACCTTTGGAAGAGTAGCTGGAAGAACAGCCAGCGCTCTTAACCTCTCTCCAGCCCCTATCCACTCATTCTTAATCAAGCAATTTGCATATTGAAGAACAAAGTCATGGGGAGTGTCCTCACTCCCTTCTTCCCAAATACCATTGCAAAATCACTGGACTTTATTTAAACATATCAAGCCTGGAAGATAGTTTAGCTGGTAGAAACTAGGTCCAACTCTCTAGACTCTATCAGTTGTATAAGCTTGGGCAAGTTACTCTCTGTATCTCATTTTTCTTGTCTTCAAAATAGAGAGTGTGACATTATCTATCCCTTGATTATTTTAAATGTGAAGTGGGCTGGCCATGCAAACACTCTATCCATGTTAGCTGTGCCTAGGTACCATCTCCTAATGACCACTCAGCCTTTTGTGTTGAGTTTTCTTGGGTCTAGCCTTAGTCCCAGCCTTGTCCTGCCTCTTTCCCTGCTGAGTGCTTTACCATCCACGGTGAGGTTGATGGTCTTCTCCCCAGTGAAGGTGTCATCAGTGATGGAGATCTCCACTTCATAGGTTCCCTCATCTGCCAGCTGCAGGTCGCTGAGAAGCAAGGAGCCATTTTCAAAGAGCCGGATACGGTCTCGATAGTCAGGCCGCAGAGTGCCAATGACCTCTGTGCCTATGGACTGCACGACAGTCACTGGCTTGTCACGCTTCAGCTGCCACTTCACCACCGGCTTGTCGCTGCTGGTGCTACTGTACTGCACGGAAAGCAGAGCCGACTTCCCCACCGTGCCATGGATCAGACGTATGGGGCTGGTGATGTTCACCCCCTCCAGGGGGACTGCAAACAGAGGCCCATTGGGGAAGAGGGCAATGTCAGGCCCTCAGCTCCATAGCCCAACTCCACCTTCAAGCTCTGTGCTCTTCCTCAGACTGTCAGACCCTTAACTTCCTGCCAGTCCTGGCTTCTTGCCCACTCGTACCACCTCTTCTCCTACAAAAGTTCTTTGTTCCCTCTCCTCTGTCTCTCTTCTCATAGCCATCCCAGGTCATCTATGGCATTGTCTCTCTGGCATTTTCCTCATTGCCTACCTCTTGCAGAAGATTATGCTGATCCACATTCTACAGGGCCCTTTCATAGAAATCTTTATTGAACATCCTGTGTGTCGAGTCTAATGTGGAAGTAGGACGGCAGGAAATAGAAAAAGCATGGGAATTTAGAGTCCCAAAGAAAGAGGAATATGTACTAAGACTGTGCCCAGGAAGAGGAGGCTCAGGGGCCTGAACGCACAGGAAATTCCATTCCAGGCACACCAAGAATCGCTCTGTCCTTACCCCAGCTGTAACTGTATCTTACCAGGAGGGGTCAGAGTTCTGCAACTGGGTGGGAAGTTCTGAGGATTCACCTAAACTCTAGCCCCACTTGTATTCTCAGAGGAAGAATTTGAATGGGCAGAATAAAGAGTTTGGAGACTTAAGGCCTTCCAAGACTAGGCTCCACTACCTACTGGCTGTGTACATGTGGATAAACATTATTTCTAAGTCCTACCTTCTCTTTTATAAAATAAAAATAGTAACTATAAACCAGACACCAGCCTGTAATCACAGCTCTTTGGAGCTAGAGACAGGGGGATCAAAAGTTCAAGATCATTCTTAACTACACAGTATATTGAAGTATGAGGTCAGCCTGTCTCAAAAGGGGGAGGGAAAAATATATAGAAAGAGTTAAGAATGTAGGGCTGTACCATTCCATTTCTTCTTTTACTTGTACTAGGACCAAATCAAGAGATAAGTGAACTAAAAGTTTGATTATGGTAATTAAAGCAAATTTTGTTTGCCAAACACATTCAATTCACTTAAAGAGCAGGTGCTTTGCTAAGCATGAGCTCCTCCTTTCTGTAAACGGTCAGGGAAAGGCCACTTTCCCACCTCTTTGGGCCTCAGTTTTTTCTTCATAGTTAGTTAGACCAGATGACTTCTAAGCAATTTCCAACTCTCATATTCTGTCCATCATCAGCCAGGTATCACCAAACCTCAAGAGATGACTCTGCAGATTAAAGCTGTTGTAGGTGGGATTATCTGAATGGCGTTTGTTTATTGGAAGGAAGTGTTAAGTTGAAGTTAGAATGAACAAAGATAACTGTTTGGAAATGTTTCCCCTTGTTTTGTCTTGTCTTGTCTCGAGAGAGAAAGTCTTGCTATACTGTCCAAGATGACCTCTAACACACAATCCTCCTGCCTCTACTTCCAGAGTACTGGGATGACAAAAGCATGGCCACACACCCAGCTCATAAATGGTTTTATATTAATTTTTGAGATAACATCTCAGGTATCCAAGCCTGGTCTTAAACTTGCTACATAGCCAAGCATGATCTTGACTTCCTGATCTTCCTGCCTCTACCTCCTGAGTCTTGAGATTGTAGGCACCTATCACCACACCCAGGTTAGGCAGAGCTTAGGATGATCTTAGGGCTTCATGCATATTAGGCAAGCTAATGGCCTATAGCTGAGGCAGGAAATAGGAGTTGGGACATCAACAGGAAGAAAAGATTCTGGGATACAGCCAGGCATGGGAGATTTGTCCAGGAAGATGTGAAGAAGATAGATGCATGGTATCTGAGCACAGTTTACCAGTCACATGGCAGAATGCAAATTAGTATAAATGGGTTATTTTAAGTTATGAGCTAGTCAGAGAAGAGCCTTGCTATATGGCCTAGGTATTTGTAAATACCTAGTCATTATTCTGGGAAGTCAGGGCCAAGAAAAAAAAAAACACCACAACAGTGACCTACCATGTAGGTGCTGGGAATTGAACCTGGGTTCTCTGTAAGAACAAGTGTCTTTAACTGCTGAGCCATCTCTCCAGCCTTAAGTGTTTATTTATTTTTGTTTTTTATTTCTCTGTGTATATGTGTGTCTGTGTGAATGTATATCATATGAGTATGGGTGCCTGTGAGGCCAGAAAAGGACATTGGAGAACTTGGAATTGAAGTTATAGGCTGTTGTGAGCCATTTGACTTGAGTGCTGGAAACTGAACTCAGGTGTTTTGGGAGATCAAAAAATGACCTTAACTGCTGAGCCATCTTTGTAGTGCTTCTTTTCAAACATTTTTTTTTTTTCTTTTTCTGGGACAGGTTCCTACTGTGCAGTCCTGGCTGGCCTGGAACTTGCTATATATACCAGACTGACCTTGAATACAGAGAAATCCATCTGCCTCTGCCTCCAAAATGCTGTGATCAAATGCATTTGACATCATTCCTGGCCTAATCTCAAACATTTTTTTAAACAAAAGTATTTTTGTTTTTCTAAAAATCTTACATAATGGAAATAAATGAAAGATGATTCCGTATGCCTTATTTGTTTTGGCAGGAGAGATGATGGAGACCTGAGTTCTTTCCTCCCCCGCAACAAGGAGGACTGCTAGGAATTCCTATGATCTTGCATATCAGACTGAAATCCACTTAGCCACACATTCTATATAGTTTCTTTCAACTTTCAGTTTTTTGATGACTTAAATGGAATTCCCTGTCAAACAGCTGCTATGTCCGATTCTCAGCTAGATTTAGAAAAGCAAGCCTTCAATTTTCCCCAAGTAGGCAAAGGAGCTTTAATATGTATGACTTGAGGTTGTCCTGAGAAAACTCATGGAGTATACTTAAAGGCCACCGTGGTGGTGCTCAAATAGTGAGGGGGCATCTGCTCACGTCTCAGGATCCAGTCTGAAACTGTAGGATCAGCACATGCCAGTTATGTGTGGAACCAGTCAAAGGCTAGCAAATCTGAGTAAGGAAGGGCTGGAGAGATGGAGCAGTGTTGAAAAATCGCATACTGCTCTTGCAGAGGACCCGAGTTTAGGTCCCAGCACCCATATCAGCTGCCTCAAAACCACCCATAACTCTAGCTCCAGGGGATCTGATGTCCTCTGGGGGCACTTAACACACACACAAACATAAATATAAATATAAATATAAATATAAATATAAATATAAATATAAATATAAATATATATTTGAAAATTTTGAGGGACTGGAGAGATGGCTTGAAAGCATTGGCTGCTTTTTCAGAGGACCTGGTTTTAATTCCTAGCTAACAATTGTTTGTCACTACAGTTCCAGGTGATCTAACTGGACATATATCCAGGCAAAACATCAATCAATGTACATAAAATAAAAACAAATAGGTCATTGAAAAACAAAAAATTTTAATAACAACCCTGTTGTGGTTTGGATGTGTTTTGTCCCTCAAGTGTTTGTGTTGTAATCCTTTTCCTTGGCATGGTGGTTTTAGAAGAGAGTGACCTTTAAGATGGAATGGGAATACTGTCCTTGGAGGGAATTAAGATAGTTACTGTGGGACTTTGTGTTAATTCTCCAGAAATTAAACTGACTAATACAGATCTCAAACACCAAACTTCGGGGCCTCTCTTTTCCTTCTACTTGGACTTCAGGTAGAATTTAGGTAGAATTTTAGGTAGGTTTTAATTACTTTAAGTAGAAGGTATTAATTACCCTTCTTTCTTCTGTAATCTCTTCTCTCTTTCTCTTGGGCTTTCCTGGATTATATCCTCACCTCTTCCATTCCAAGATTCCTGGTAGCCTTTTTTTGGTGTTGTTTCCCTCCTTCCCTCCTGTTTTGTTTTTTTTTTTTTTTAAATCAATTCCGATTATATTGTGGATAAAAACAAAAACAAACAAACAAACAAAAAACACTGAAAATGCAGCCTTTGACTGCCTCCTAATTTACCCTAGCCCAGGCAGCTGCTCTCCTTATGCTGAGAACACTGGTATGCCTACAAGCAGAAGGGATGCATGCACACTTATTGTAAGAGGATGGCGCCATCTTTCTCAGACTCTGATGACAAGAACATTTTTGCTCAGCATGCACAGTTGCCTAGAAACTGGAAAGAATCTAAGTTTGGGTTTTATAACTTTACTGCGACATAGAGAGCTGGGACAGGAGCCAAAGCAGGACACAGAAATGAGGAAATGGCTAACACCTCAGGCCCAGAGTGGCAATAAAAGGGAGGAGGATTTTTCAACCTGGAGAAGCAATTAACTTAATCATTGTCTCTGAGGCATCATTATGGAGAAAGTCTCTGTTCCCACAATAGGCAAAACAAAAGGAAATTACAATCTCTGCACTATGTTCCTATCTAACTAAACAATGTCCTGGTGTTTAGGACATTGTAGTAGCTTCTACTCAGAGAGGATTTGGCCTCATGTGACACAGAGGAAAGGCAGACTTTGAGAATGGCTCTGCACAGAGCTGTGATCCCTTTATGCTTCGTCCCATAAAGGAATCACCTTCTACTGTTTTTCACACCTTTATGGGGCAAATTCTTCATTTTGCCTTAAATTCACTCCTCAAAGGCATCAGTGGGATGTTGCCGAACTCCTGTTGTAGGAGTCGTCTCTCTGTACCTTACCCATGTTCTCTAGTGCCAGTAACCACACTTGTAACCCTTTTACCCTAAGCAAATTTATTCGCTTGGGTCTGTCTCCTTCCACTTCATTGACCATCATAGATGCCCTTCTCTGAACTTTCTCCAACTGTATTATTTCCTTTCTGAAGTATGGTGACCAGACCCTCACATAATAATCCAAGGGCAGCAAGAGCTTTGTCCTCTGAAAGGAAAATATATTGTTTTCTGCTTTTGGTTTTTAAAATATCCTTTTTTCCTATTTGATGATGATCTTGAGTTAGGCAAGACAGATGCACACGGGCGAAAAAGAGGCAAGCTGTATGGTGGTTGGATGGTGATGCAACCACAGAGCTACATTACAGAAGACATCAGAAGACTGCTCAGTTAGGAAAAGTCCGCTTTACCCAGGACTTAACATCACCTGGGGCCAGCAAGACGAATAACAATAACAACTGTTTGTCCTTTATTTAAGTCCAAGGATATCTCTTTATCATCAGCCTTACAGAATTCCTTGCTCCCATCATGCCTCTGGTGCCATGGCACATCCAAAGACCCCATACAAAAATAAAAAGCATGGCGCAGACCCTGCTCTGAGAACCCCTCTCCATTTCTGAAGTTCCCTATGACATCTGTACTTACCTAAAGTTTGCTCACAATGATGCTATCCAAAATCCCGAGTGATACTGGAGAAGCTTGCTCCCCCTGAGTACACTTTCACTCTGAAACTAATGTCCTCCAAATTCCTTGCTTTGTCTCACCTCTGAATTCTTTTATTTGATGGCTACCAAAACCTGGAAGCATTGGATTGGTGACCTTCACAGTCTGCTGTCACTACCTGTGAGACCTCAGTTGAATTCATTACTGGCAACTGTTAGGTTTCAAACCTGGTACAAATGGCTGAGGCGCATATTTAACATATCAGGGCAGATGCTGGCTGCCGGGTTGCCCCTACTTCCCTCAGTGCCTAACTGTTCTAAGGTCCTCCTGGCTGGCATATTCTACCCCTTCCCTAAACTTCTCTAGTCCAGGGGCTAGGCTGCTCTTTCCTCAGCTGCTCTTCCCTACATAACTCAACCATTTTGGTTACCTACTCTCTTTGCACCTTTGGGCCTCCTCGCTGTTGCATCTGGTTCCCCTCTCTCCCCTCACTCTTCCCCTCTTGGATATGCTCAGATGGCACAGCTAAGTCTGGTCGTGTCCACCCTGGACTCTTCCAGATGCCCCACCTCCGGCTCTGCTCTCCACAGATCTACAATAAACCTCCTCCACCATACCTGGGACCAGTCATCTCCTGTTTTTTTTATTTTATTTCTTTTACTTTTTTTTCCCGTTCAGCAACAATCTGTGAAAATGACCCATCCTTCCCACTTTTACTGTGTAAAAGCATCATTGATGTATAGTGGTGGAGATTATTGCACTTTATTCCTGTGCTGTTATCCTGGAACATAAGACTGTAAAATCAGTTGAAATGTCAATTATCCAGGAACATGGGGGGTATTGGGAAACAGAAACTGTGAAGAAGTCCCTTGAGATTCAGGAGAAAGGGGGTTTTAATCTACTTTTTAAGGGACATAGATGTTCAGGAATAGTTGAAACATAAATTAAGACACCATGAAAATTGCCACGTTTGTGGATTGAAACAATCGCTGTTGTTAGTCTGTCCCTTCCCTCCTATCCATAATCTGATCTACAAAAAGCAAACAAAAATGTGGGGCAGTGGTGGCGTACATCTTTAATCCCAGCACTCGGGAGACAGAGGCAAGTGGATCTCTGAGTTTGAGAACAACCTGTTCCGCAGAGCAAGTACTCTGAGAGCTAGGGCTACACAGAGAAACTCCTTCATAATAATCATAATAATCATAATAATCATAATAATAATTTGACCTATAATTTAATACACTACCGCTCAAATCTCAGGAAGTGTCCTTCCTTAATGCTGTCAAGATAGATCAACAGAGCAGACTAGAGCAGACTGGCATATGATGTGTCAATCTATGACAAAGGTAACCATAGTGTAGCACAGAGAGGGTTTGTTTTCCTTGTATGACAGGCCCAACTGCTTCGGAGTTGCTCGTGGCAAAACTGCTTTAGCAAACCCCTCTTTGCCCTCACTAATGCTTTGACAACTATCATGCCCCTCTCTTTTGCCTGGAATTCCAGATTCTGAAAGAGAAGCCCTGGTGCAGCTGTCCTCCTTGGAATGAAGAAATGCTAGAGGCATTGTGCCCTCTTTGGCTGTCAGACTATTGAGACAATGGTCTCCAAGGAACTGGAATTTCTCAGGAATCTATGATAAGAGAAGGAAAGGCTAAAGCCTGATGCTAGCCAGAGAAAGAGCTTCCCTTCCAGGGGGAAAAAAAATTCTTGTGGTTCTGACACGTCAGACCATCTTGCTCAAACAATGATGGGTCAATGATAGGCAAGGACCATACCTTGACCAGGACTGTGTAGTTATATATACCTACTTTTTTATTATTTTATATATATTGCTCTCTGTATAAACCTAAACTTCATGTCTGTGCCCCAAAAATAAACTTGTAGGGGGAAAGTCACAGGACCTTTTTCTATTGCTCTCTTCCTGATGTAGCTACATTGAATATCCTTTCTCTGCTTTTTACTACTATCTCTTTTTAAACATTTACATTTATATATATATTTGTTTGTTTGCAGAGGTCATGATATGAGCCCTATGACACCCTTCTACTCTCTCATTCCATTATGTGTGCTCCAGGGATCAAAGTTAAATTGTGAGACTTGGCAATAACTGTCTACTCACTGAGTCACCTCACCAGTCCCCTAACTGTCTTTTTAATTGGCCTATTGAGGACAAGTGTCAGAGCCTGGCTTGTTAGAGTTGCCAGGGCCAAGGCTCTGACTCTAATAGTTCTGGGAACATCATCTAGTGGTTAGGGCCTGCTAACTCTTTAGAGTCGTAGGACACAGAACGTCTCTGGTGACCTTTGTGACTCTCTCCTTAGTCTTTAGTTTTGTGCACTGACCAACACAAAGCACACACACTGATGTGAAATTTGACTTGAAGAAAAATAACATCTCTCTAAAAAGAACTACAGGAGCCAGTCAGTTCATGAGGTTGAGGTTCACTGCAAGGTGCCAGAGAAGAAAGAAGGAGATACATGGCTTGGATGAGAAAGACCCTTACTCAACATTTAGCCTTCTTGACTTACACTCCACTTCCACAAAATATTAGTATTCTTCCCCACTAAGGGGTGTGCATGCGTGTGTGTGTGTGTGTGTGTGTGTGTGTGTGTGCGCGCGCACACACACTTGCAGGTGTGTTCACTTATGCAGAGGCCAGAGGAGGACATTGAGTGTCCTGCTCTGTCACTCTTTTCCTTACTTGTGGAGACAGGGTCACTCACTCACAGAGCTGGGCCTGGTAGCCCTAACAACCTTCTTCTCCCCTCCCCGATTCCCTGTGCTGGGTTTTATAGGCATTGGCTAAACAACGCCAGTCATTTTGTGTGGGCTCTGAGCATTTGCGCTCAAATCTTCATGATTATGCAACAAGCACTTTCATCTACTGAGCCACCTCCTCAGGTTCCAAGGTAGAGCTTTAGGGATGATAGCCCCTTAAGGCCAACTCTTGAATACGCAGAATCCTTCTCACCAACTCTGGCTTTCCTGGTCCTGACCGCCGAGTGGCAGGTTGTCTCTACTTATTCCAGTAACAATCATTACAATAAAGAATGCTGGGACATGTAGAAGTAAAAATGAATCTTTCCCCTATATAACATGTTGGAAAATATCAGTTCTAGATTGGAGATCTAAAGATGAAAGAGGAAACAACATTTTAAACAGAAAGGACACTGTTTGCCTGACTTGAGAACACATACAGACTTCTTAGAGCACAAAAGACATAACAAGCTGGGTAGGATAACTTATGCCAATAATCCCAGCATTTAGGATGAGACGGAAGAATCACTGTGAGTTTGAGGCCAGCCTGCGCTGCCATAGTGGGTCTCAGGCTAGCCTAGGATAGCAGGCAACTCAATGGAAGGTTGTGCAAATGATTTGGAACAAGGGCTGGAGAGATGGCTCAGCAGTTCAGAGCACTTAGTGTTCTCACAGAAGACCAGAGTTCGAGCTCTGATACCTGCATCCGGTGATTCACAGCCACCTATAAGTCCATCGTGTACATGCTCAACACACATACACACTTAGAAAATAAAATAATAAATCTGTTTTAAAAAGTCTTGGAACTGGGTGAGGTGGTGCACGCCTGTAATCCCAGCACTCCAGGAATCAGAGGCAGCGGATATCTGTAAGTTTGAGGCCAGCCTGGTCTACAACGTGAATCCAGGACATCCAGGGCTACATAGAGAAACCCTGTCTCGAAAACCAAAAACCAAGCAACCAACAACAACAACAAAAAGATTTGGAATAAGTATTTCAGAGAAAAATACATCCAATTGGCTGATAAAAATATGAGAAAAGCTCAGCTTGATTATTGGCTTGGTTACCATGGTAATGTAAGTTTAAACTATAACTTGATTCCATTTCATACAAGAAGATCGGGAGATGACTGGCTCATGGAGGCATTAACTTCATCAATGGGTTAATTCATTAGTGGTTGGTTCTAAGAGGGCTATTAAAATGTATGGCCTGGCTGGAGGAATAGTTCAGTGGGGGTATGTTTTGCCTGACCCCTCCTGTCTGTCTCCGTCTTCAATCTGCCATGAGCTGACTTGCCCTTCTTCATGGTCCCTAACTTTGTGATGTTCTGCTGAACTAAGAACAGGTCAGAAGCATTGGGAACAAATGACTCTGAGGTAAAGGATGGGCAGAGCCACTTTATATTCTATATCACAAGAGTACATTTGCAGTGTAAATTGTAGACAGGAATCTGTATGTACACACTGTAACTCGGATAATCATGGGGAGGAATGTGAGATTCATCGGCCTTGGGCCTATGTGAATACCCCACTACAGAGAAAAAGAGAGATGAAGATGAAGGGAAATCACAGGAGAAATAAGAAAAGTACCAACACCATGAGTTATAAAGATAAGGCTTGATCACCTGACTGGAAGCGCCAGACTAAAGTTTGAATTGATTCATCGCCTTTGTTCCTGTTCCTTATAGAATGGGCTAGTTAGCAATGGTCTGAGTAAAGCACATTTGGGAATGATAATACTCTGGCCTCCTAGATTGCTGGTTCTGTGAATAAAGTCCTGTTTGAAGATTCACTTCCTGCCTGTGCTCATTGGCTTCTGTAGTAACAGGCAACACAAACTACTTGGGTTCATATCTTGGTAAGCAGAAAGCCAAAATAAACATGGTCAAGTCATAAAAGTAGAGAGGAGAAAGATTTATTGCCTGAAGCAAGGAAGGAAAGCATAGGATTTATTTCCAAAGTAATGCCTTCCTTGAACAAAGGGAGAGTGGGGATTTCATTCAGGGAGCCTATACATACTCATATAGAAGCTGGCCCAACGCTATGCCTTGCCACTTAGAGAGTACATCCCTGGGTATGCTCTGTATGATGTGGAGTACATGTTTAGAAGATGAAAGCAAGGCAGGAATGCCTCTGGCCATGCTCAGCACCACAAAACTTATGCTGAAAATGAAGACTCTCTGAAGGCACATTAATACAGGAGCCTGTTCTGAAGGTACCTGCCTCAGTGGCTATCATAATACCTGAAATACTTGGGTGATTCTGAGGTAATAGCATGATTTGTTCTGTTTTTTAGACAAGGTCTCACTGTGTAGCCCTGGATGGCCTGGAATTTACTATGTAAACTAGATTGGCCTAGAACTCACATAGATCCTCCTGCCTCTGCCTCTCAAAAGTGCTCAGATTAAAAGTGTATCCCAGCAACCTAGCCATATCTGTTTCTTTGTCTGGGGAATGATTATATAGGCTCGTTCACTTGTTAAGGGTACATCAGTCTATATCTTTAAGCTGAATCCATTTTCTCTATGGTATTTTCAATTACACAAAATTTTTTAAACCGAAAAGCATTACCACAGCAATATGGTAGTAAATTTAGGCTAAAAAGGTACTGCATGTAATGGCTCATACCTGTTATTCCAGAACTCAGGAGGCTAAGGCAAGAGTGTTGCTGTAAGTTCAAGGATGACATGGACTACAGTGTCAGGCTCTTCTCAGTATCTACCCACATCACCAAGTTCAGCACAGAAAGCAGGCAGCGAAGAAGAATCCAGAGAATAAAACCTCCAATGTTTTGATTCATACCTTTTAATGTTTATCTCTGTCAACACCTTAGACCCTGGAAAAGTCTTATTTGAATATTTTGTGAATTATGGCCAGTTCACAAGGGCTGAATTTGGCCTGATTCCGGCCAGCAAGATGGTTTAGTGGGTCAAGGTACTTGTCACCAAACCTGAGACCTGGGATCCAGGATGGAAAGAAAGAACTGGTTTCTGAAACTTGTCTTTTGACTTCTACAGTTTTACGTCTCCACTCCCACAAAATAAACAGATAAATGGGAAAACAAACAAGGAGTAGGCTGTGGCAGAGAAAACCTGATTGTCAACATCAGAGCCTGAATTTTATTTTATGTATATGAGCGTTTTGCCTGCATTTATGATATGCACCACATATGTGCAGAGCCTGAGGAGGTCAGAAGAGACCATTGCAGGAGTTATGGATGGTTGTGAGAGCCACCATCGTCCTCTCTGCAAGAGCAGCAGACACCCTTAACTAAGCCACCTCTCCAGCCCTCTCAGCTTCCATTGAAGTTACATAGGGCTACAGCGTAAAAAGACCCTGACTCAGACAAACACACAAGTAAACGAACATAAATTCTCTGCCTGGAATAAAGAGAGGCAAACCCCAGGGATCCATCAGCTTAGCTTGTTCCTGAGGACTCTAGGCAGTACCATCATTTCTCTCCTGGGCCCAGTCTACCACTTCATTCTACTGACACATAACTAATGCCAACAGCTTACATTTTGGAATTTATCTGTTACAAAAGCCAGCATTTCCCTAAACAATACAATGAAGAACCTGTACTTTTATTGCTTGGTACAATAGTAGTACAATAGTCTATGGTCCAACATTTGGCTCTCATAGGCTATAACTGATATTTTTTGTTTGTTTGTGACAGGATGTCATGTAGCCCGCTCTGTATTAAAAATTAAACCAAACCAAAAACAAAACCCAACTCTCCACGTAGTCAAAGATGACCTTCCACTCCTGATCCTCCTTCCTCTACCTCTCAAGTTTACAAGCATGTACCACCCTGCCTGGCTCATAACCAATATCCTATTAGCATACTTTATAATTAGAAATAGATTTGGTGTGGAATAAGCACATCTCCTCAAACTCACATACTGAAGTACTCCTAATCTCCTCCCCCAAGCCCTGCATCTCACAGTCGGACTTCTTTTGTTAGTGGGGTCTCTGCACAGCCAAGGAATAAAGATGAGGTCATACTTGAGTAGGGCGGACCCACTTCCTCACAAGCCCTTGTAAACTGGGACATTTGAACACTGACACGCAAACAGGAAAACGCCACCTGAAGGCTGGGATTTTGCTGCCATAAGCCAAAGGTCTGGAACGAATTGTCCTCAGTGCTTTCAGAAGGAGTGTGACACCATGATACTTTGATCTCCAGCATCTGCCTTTCAGAACTGCAAGACAACAACTTTCTGCTACCCAACCCACCTAGCTTGTGTTGTTTTATTTCTTCCGCTCAGAAGAATTAAACAGGCTTCCATTCTCATCTATTTTGCCACCTTTTCCCCTTCAATGCCTCAGTGCAAACCAAGAGACCCAAAACCTGATCCTGTCAGTTCCCAAATTAAAGGTGATGCAGTTACCCCATCCACCATTTATAGACTATCTCCCATCTTCTGAGAGAGGTTCACAGGGCTTTTACTGAACTCAGTTCACACTTTCTTCTCAGCAATGCTGAACTTCTGGGCTCCGCCTAAACACAGGAGACTATTTCAAGCTCTTGACCTTTGTCCGTTTCCCAACAATAATTTCACTCATGCTCCTACCTATTTTTCTTATCCTCTGAGATTCAGCGCAGACATTCTTTCTGCAAGGAAACATTCCCTGGTTCTGGCCGCCCACCAGCATCCTGCCCCACCAGCCCCAGCTTCCTGTATGGAGGCAGGTGACTTTTTTTTTCTGATTCCTGCTTTTTGTTAAAATGATCTATGTATCCTCTTGCCACACTAAGATGTGTATTGTAGATGCCCTGTAATTGTGCGTATGTACACATAACTACATCAACGGTGTTTAAAATAAGTTCAGTTCTCTACGGGGTTGATAGGGGGCGCTACAAGAGGTAGGCGTCTATGGGTTGGAGTGAATTATGAATAGGATGGATTCCTATCCTAAACCAGGAGGCTCATTATCTACAAAGCTTCTTTCATCTTTCAAGCTGGTTGACACTCAGAGAAGCCAGGGCGGAGGTTTGGGAGGCGCAAAACCAAGATTTCCCCTCCTCCTCCCACCAAGAGCTCACATAAGCCATTAGAAAGAATGCCGGACTGGCCCACGCCGACAAGTCATTCCCATAAGAAGTGGCATGATGTCTTCCATGTAATGTACTGAATGCCGTGGGCGCTCCAAAGTCATGCAGCCTTTCGGGGAGGGGGCTAGGGGCCAGGCGGGAAGCACAGGGAATGAAGAGATATATTCAACACTGATTTCTGAATTCACTGAGTTGCTTCCCACGGCCACTGAGCTCTCTCCCCTCCTCCAGCCCTGAAGATATTCTGGCTCTGCTCTACCCCCCCCCCCCCCTCTCTGTCAAAAGCCCCAAGTTCTTTTCTCCAGACCCTTCTGGTCTCCTACCTGGCTGGATGAGAAACAGGTAGACAAAAGGAGCTAGGCGCAGGGCCCTGGAGACTCTTGACAGGGCTCCCCTTTCTCTCTTCATTTTGGGTGGCGTTCTCCAGCTCTGGTGCAGACAATTAGCATGATTTCTCCACTCCGGGCACGTCCCTTTGTACCACTCGGAGTTTCTCTGCCCGGGCACAACCCTGCCAACTTCCCTCTGAATACACAGAGCTCTGTGTGTTGCTGGCCTTGTTCTCAGCTCTTGCTTCGCTCAGACCTAGCATTTTCTAGTTTCCAAGCCCTTCGCTCCCCCAATTTGGACAGGAATATCTGCTTAGATGCTAATTTCCATGGCAAGTTCCATCCTATGGGGCCTCTGGTGGTCCAGCTGTTCTTGGCTTGTCTGCAGTAAAGCCCCACTCCCAAGGCAGATGCAGATCTGGGCTCAGTGTCCCAGCTTACATGGCTCCACCTCACACTCCTCCTTCTGTTCCATGACAGAAAGATTGGAAAAGGCCTTGATTTCGGTTACTTTCACGCGTGTTCTAGTTGGGAGTCTCTCCAATCACAGGTGCAGAGAGATGCTGGGAGCATCTTTCCAGAAGCCACTCTACCATCCCTCTACAGCTAGTGTTCTAGGACATGTCAGAGCCAAGAGGAGGTTAATACCCCGCAATCCAGTGCACTGGGGTTCTGCTATCAGTGTAACAGCCTAACAGGCCCTCCTGTCTCTGAAGACCGGTGCAGTCACTCCACTCATAAAATGCTTATTTACTCTGCAGTAATGGGATGGATGCAATTCCTTTGAGCCCTTGATTTTTACCTCTGTAAAATGGCTAAAATAGCAGCCTCCTCAGAGGAATTACTGGGAGGATTGCTGAATTGCTTCTGTGAAAGCGGTTAAGTGAGTACATGTCTGTAATCCTAGCACTAAGGAATGTATTTAATCTGGAAGTCAAAACTAGCCTATGTTGAGAGACTTAAAACTTTGAGGGCCATCCAACACAGTCTTACTTTTTTTTTCTTTTTTGTATGTACAGTTCAGTGGCTTTAGTATTTTCACAAGGTTCTGAGACTGTCACAAATATCCATTTGTTGTTAGCTCTCCCCAAATAAGACTCCTACTCTTAGCTGTCACTACCTATACTTTCTCTCTCCAGCCCCATAAGTTACTGATCTACTTTCTGTCTGTGTGGATTTGCCTACTATGGGTATGATATATAGATGACACCATATCCATCATGCCTGTTTCTAGCTTTCTACAGAACTCCCAAACTGTTTATATCTCACCAGCAATTCGCAGGTAGCACTGTGTAAGACCCTCTTCACATATTTGCTTGTCTTTGTTCTTGAGACAGGGTCTTATGTATCTTAGTTGCCTTTCAACTTGCTATATAGTCGAGGATGACCTTGAACTCCTGATGTTCCTGCTACCATGTCTCAAGTACTGAAATTCCAGGTATATACCACTATGCCCTGTTTTATTGGCCTTCTCCCTTAAAAAAAAATTAAAAATTTTAATTCTTTGGCTATTTCATACATGTCTATAGTATATTTTGTTCATTTCGCCTCCCATTATCTTTTCTTATTTCCTCCCAGTTCTTCTGGGAAGACCTTCTTCCCACCAAATCCTCCTCCAATTTATATATATATATTTTTGAGTGTCAGAGGATGGCCAAGCAAGGAAGCAAAGTTTATTGAAGACAAAAGGAAGAGCTCTCTGAAGCTGGTCGGGGACCAGAAAATAAGTTATTCTTTTATGTTTTTATTTTAATTTGCTCTGTTTTTGTGACCTGCTAAGTTTTATCAGTGGTGTTTACATGAGTACAGGTGGAGGATTTCTTTCTGGAGCATGGCTAATCTCCCAGCGGTTATACCACTAACGAAAATGACCTATCTCCCCTCAGCAACCATTAACTATCTAACTCTTTAAGAAGAGGTAGGGCCTTGTGTGTGCGAATGTGTGTAAGACAACTCAGGGGAGTTGATTCTCTCCTCCCACCATGTTGGTCCGAGGTATTGAACTCAGGTTTGGTGACAAGTACCTTTACTTGTTGAGCTGTTTCAACAGTCCCTATAGCCTCTCACATTTTAAAAGAGGCCTTTTCTTCCTTCCCTTTCCATTCATGCAGGGATCATTTTATCTTGGTGAGATCAAAATTCACAACTCCCTTCTATGTTTATTATTATTATTATTTTATTTATTGAGAGAAGGTCTCACTGTAGCCTTGAACTCCTGATTCTTCTTCCTCCATCTCCCAAATGCTAGGCCTTTGGACATGTACTACCACACCTGGCTTCACAACTCCCCATCAGTTACTTTTATTCCTGGCCTTAGTTTTGTAATCATACAACTGTCTCTACATATTCTTTTTACAAATCAGGACAAGCCCATATGGGCCAGGTTTCTAAGAATGAAGCACCACTGTGTCACTGCCCATCAAAGCCAGAGGGCATCCTGGAGGAACTCCAGATAATGCTCTGAAATATGTTGGGTTTTTTTTTTCCCCTTCTCCTTTTCTATGTCTGAGTCTGTGACTTTTGTGTAGACAACTCAAGGCACCTATCTGCTTCTGAAAAGCTATTGTTATAGCAGACGTGCAAAGCAGAAGGGAAAGGCAGCTTTTAGCTCTTGGCATTTAAAGTTGTATTTTAAAGTTAGTAAGAAGATGAAAAGCTTAATAGATAGTCTAAAGAACAAAAAAAACATTATTTTTTTTTTTTTTATCTTTCCCTCTGACATATCATGGAGCAGCCTGTAAACCAGATCAGAGGTTTTATGTTTGTTTGCTTGTTTTTGTTTTTTTTTTTTTAAATGTTGTAGAAGAATCATTTTTGTTTGTGATGGCTTGAGATTTCCTATGTGGGAAAAGGAGATAGGATGTTCAGGAAACAGAAAGCTTGATGCCAGACTTTTTAGTCTGAAGTACTGCAGAAAATAAACTATGACAGAGGGAGAGCTAAAAAGGATTTATAGTCCCAACGCCCTGCCCCAGAATGTCCATAAGAAGACTCAGAGATGTTAAGTGGTAGGAATCTGGCAGAAGGCAGACAAGTGCCCCTGTGTATTGGAATTCCGGTGCCTGAGTAGACGAGGCAGCTCAAATGCTGTGTAGGAGCAGGGGATTCTCAGAACAGCAGGTAGAGACACCAATACTGTCTGCCTCTTGCTATGTCACCTCAGCCACACCCCCTGCACCCCTCCTTCCTAGAGAAGAGCTGGGGTAGAAAGAAGAAAGGAGAAAAACAGCCACTCAGAGAACCTTAAGAAGCCAAGTTCAGGAGGATGGACTAATGATTTTTCTGAGAGGTCAGTGTACGATCACAACAGTTACAAACACATACGAGTACTGCCTTGCCTTCATCTGTCTCAGTGAACAATGCAGAATTTTGCAATCCTGTTTTGGATGGCTTTGAGAAGAGCAGACTTGTAGACGCTATAATTATAAAGGCATATAATTCTCTTCTAATAAATAAAGGCTCTTTAATTAAAGAACTGTGTTTATGTCATCTGTCCTGGTTTATTTTGTCATCCTTCCATGTATTCTTTGGGTTCTCCTTCTGTGTGTATTTATCTAATTGTTTTTTTGTTTGTTTGTTTGTTTGTTTGAAGAAAGGGAGGGAGGGAGGGAGGGAATTCTGACTCCTCAACTCTGTATGCTGAGAAGCTGAACCTCCTGTCCTCAAAGCTATGCTATTGGTTCTAACATCTCAGAACAAAATCCCTTATCCATCCACCATGTACATACTCACCAGTTGAAACTATGGAGTGTGTGTTCTGGAACAAGGGAAGGAGAAGCTAGTAGTTTTAACTGAGTCACCATCCTAAGTAAGCCTCTTCAGGAACCGGAGGAAACAAACTGAAAAGCAGGAAGGGAAATTGCAAAGGTACATTCCGTCTTCCAAGTACTGAGGTCTTGAAGAATCAGCAGGGCAGACCTAGTCAGTGGACTTCCCCTGCAGCCAGATCTGCCTTTGTCCCACTTCTTCATTTCCCAGTGAAGAATACCAAGAACAGGAAGACTAATTTGTTCAAAGTTAAAGTATTATTAATCAGGGGACCAAGACTCTCGAGCAAACACACACACCACCACTACCGCCAACACTAACAGTAGTAGTAGTAGAAAAGAAGGCTTGAGATATAGCTCAGTGCTATAATACTGACTTGGTGTGTGCCAGGTCCTGCCTTCAGTTCCTGGTTTTGTAAACAATAACAGTAAGTACACAATAAAAGGTAGATGTGCTAGATATGCACTTGTAATCCCAGTACCTATGATGCTGAGGCAGGAGAATTTTCATGTGTTCAAGGCTACCTTGGGCTGCATAGTGAGTTCCAGGCCAGCCAGGCCTATAGAGTGAGAGAGACCAGGTCTTTAAAAAAGAGGAACATGAAAATAGAAGAGGGGCTAGCTTGGGAGTTGAAGAGGATTGTGGGAATGGGGCCAAAGAGTGTAATAAGAATGAATATGATGAAAATAGGTTACGTATATTCATTATAAGAATGTTGGGGGCAGAGGAAGGCAGATCTCTGTGAGTTCAAGGCCAGCCTAATCTACAAAGTGAGTCCAAGACAGCAAGGCTACACAGAGAAACTCTGTCTCAAAAAACAAAAACAAACAAACAAAAGAATGTCATGAACTTCATTATATATAAAAGAAAAGATGCACCTATGTACAAAAAAATTACCAATTTTTAACAATTCTAGCCCTTATATTTTTTAGTGTCCTCACCTACCAGCCTCTTCCTGGTTTCTGGGCTCTGGGAAGGGCGAGAACACAGCCAGAGGTTTTGAGTTGGCCTTAGTGACAATATTGTATCATTGGCAATTTTATATTTAGCCCTCTCCCCTTTCTCCTCTTTATTCACTTCCTGCTATTATTTGAATCATATTTGTCTCCTTTGTCAAACTGTAAATATTCTTTGGCAGTAGAATTAAAAAAAAAAAAAACAACCTACCACCACCAAAAACCAACCTTTCCACAAATGCCACCAAAATTGCTCTGTGGAAGGAAATTTTCTTTAGCAAGAAATACACCTAAATTCCCCATGGGGGGGGGGGGGTAAATAAGGCCTTGAGCATAGTCAAGAAGTAAAAAGAGAAACTAGTTCGCATTCAAAATAAACTTGAATTTGGGGATGGAAAAGAGTAAAAAGAGAAGAAATGAAGCTATGGAGAGGAGATTAAAGAGCAACAGCGGTGAGAACAACTTGGGGTATAGTTTTTTTCCAAGATAATTTTTTTTTTATTGATTACGTGGGAATTTCATACAATGAACCCTGAGCATACTGATTCCCATTCCTCCCAGGTGCACCCTCCCACCCTTGTGCCCCTGCCCACTCCACTACCCCACCCAATACACCGAGTCCAATTTGTGGTGCCCATAAACTTTTTGAAGCATGGTCAGATTCCCAGTGGCTGGCCCCGTAAAGACGACTGAGTCCCTTCCTATTTCTCACCAGAAGACATCACCTCTAAAGGGCTGCAGTTCAGCATCTTTCCCATAATTTTCAAGGACTGACTTCAGTGGCTTTCTGTCTAGACTGTTTCTTTTTTGTTGGGTGTGGGGGAAGGCTGTTACAGGAGCCATCAGTGTCTCTCGTTCTCAATTACGAATCTACAGTTGTCGATATCACTGCCAAAGAAGCTTCCTTGCTCATAACAACCAATGGCAGCATTGGTCATGGGCTTCCGCCTGGTTTTCGGTGGTACGGACCTCTTCATGGCCTCTGGCAGCAGCACAGACCACAGGCATCAACACAGACTCCTGTGGCAGCATGGACCATGGACACCAACATGGCCCCCAGCTTGGGGTAGGGTTAATTCCCCCCCAACCCCCATCTGCCTTCGGAAAAATTGATCCCACTCACATTCTTAAAATTTATTCTACTCACATTCTTTCTAAAAATAAATTTTTACCAATTCTTTGAGTATTTCATACAGTATATCTTGATCCTATTCACCCCAACTACTCATCTTAACTCCTCCCAGGTCCATCTATACTACATTTCCATTCTATGTGTGTAGCCTGCGTGAGGCCTTGGGTTTGATTCCCAGCCCCCTTCCTTTCTTTCTCAATAACAGAACAGGCCCACCACAATAAGGTCACACTAATGCATACCCAACAAAGAGAGAGAATGAGATTGTCTTGTTGACTTTGATGACATACACTGCTTGGTTTTGAGGCTCATGCAGCAAGGCACTATGCCATCTTTGGGAGTTGAGAGCCATCAACAGCCAGCAAAGGAACAGGGTCCTCAGCTCAGTCCTACATCCACAGGAACCTATGAGCTTGGAAAAGGAATATGAACTCCAGCTAGAAATACAGAGCAAGTGACAGGTTGGAGAATGAGACACAGAAGTGAAGAAGTTGACAAAAGTAGCCATCCTAGCCAGCAGTTTTCTATCGTGGACAAGCAGAGCCTATCTTCTTCCTCAGGACTCTGGAAAGCAATGAAGAATGTGGCTCGGGGTTATCTGTCCACCACCCCCACTGCAGGGGCAAGAGAGGTGGGGAACTTACACTACTACCAGACATGAAGAGAGCAGCTGCTCAGGGTAAGAGGAGGATGATTTTCCGGACATCCAAACTGGCCCTTCTATGGAAGCATTCCACCCAAAGCTTTTTCCTCTTTCTAACTCCCCGCCCCCATGACCACCCCCAGTGTGTGTATGTGTATATATATTTCTGCTCAACTGACTCTGTCAAACCCTTTCTTTACCTGTAGTTATTAATCCAATTTTCCCAGCACCTACTTTAGATAGAGATTATAAATAACAAAACCTAAACTTCCAAAAGGTTAGCAACTTGCTAAGATCCTGTAGCTACTACAGATTAAAGCAAGAACTTCAGGTTGATTAACCAAGAAAACTCGGTCCTTTCTCTACAGTAATGGCCCAACCATTGCAGGAAGCCCTCCTTTCATGTACTGGAGTCTTCAAGTTGGTCCAGCCTTTTACCACATGTACCCTTGACAAAGCTCAGGATGTGAGGTGGCTCTTTCTGCCCATTCTTTGTGTCCCTCCCCACTATTGCCAAAGGTATTTTTAGTTTTGATTCTTCAGCCTGTGCACAAATAATGCTGTGGTTGCTGCTTTCCCCAGTTCAATTCCATGCGGTGGAGGGAGTCTGCAGGGCAAACAGCAGCCAGCAGATTTGTAGAGCTGAGAAGCGTTGCCTGGGAAACAAGGAATTTGTGTGCAGCTTTGTTGTGGGGAGGCAGGGCTGGGCCTCACCAGCAACTTCTAAACAAGAGGCAGATTAACTAGCTCCCTCAGTGCAAAACAAGCTTTTTGAAGCTTGGACAGTGAGGAATTGCCTTCTCCAAGGACATTTTTTCCCCCTCTTCCTTTTTCTTTCTAAAGTTTCCCTAGGTGGCCTTACTCTGAGTGGCTTCTGAGAAACGACAAGTAGAAAGTGCAAGAGTCAGAAGGCCTCCTCTTCCAAGGTCTTTCTCCCTGAACAGTGACTTTGCTGCCTATATACGATCAGACACTAAGAGAAAAGGCTTTCTATGGAGATATATATCTCCAAAAGCTGTAGGGTTTCTAAGGAGAAATATATGATCCCCTGGGGCACCCAGGGGTCCTGAGTAAATTTTGATAGGATGAGAGGAGGTGCGTTCATTTCTGTCCTGGAAGCCGAAAACACATCAAAGCCTTTTGTGCTGAGAGTAAATATTTGATTTCTGAATAGAATTCCCACCTCCTCAGAAGCTCTGAGGAACTCAGGCCTGTGGCTGTGGTTGCTAAACGTGCCCTATTCAGCAGCTCTCCAGAGGAACAAAGGGAAGAAATTAATTGGCCTTAAAGAATTAGAGAGAGCCAGCCAGCTTTCTCTGACCTACTTAAGACGAGCTGTGAGGACATTCTGAGAGCATCTTTGGAGCTCAGTGTTTGTAAGTCTTCAGAGTTGGCTATAAACAGGACGGGAAATCACAGGAAGCCACAGATGATGCCCACTCCTCAAAAAGCACCATTGTTTCCCTTCCTTCAGGTCCTCAGATGGTGTCCACCCAACACCACCATCCCAGCGGAGGATTCGTTCTCATCCTCCTCAGCCGCCTCTCAAAGAGGGAGGCACAGGAATGAAAATCAGCTGGCCAGTATCCAATAATTGCCTACTGTGTGAACAGAACTCTGTGTCCTAAACATTAAGAATGGTGGACCATGAGAAGGGGAGCAGCATATTCAAAACCAATAGCTGGCCTGGGGCTGGAGCTCAGTGGTAGAGCATGTGCTTGGCATGAACAAGGCCTTGGGATCTGTCCCAGCAGAAAAAAAAAAAAAAAAAAAAAAAAAAAAGCAAGTAATTGTTGGCAGCTACTCTTTAGAAGCTTAAGTACAGTTAGGGAAACTGCACCTCAATCCTCAGTTAGTGTTAGATTATTGGTATTACATTTGAATCGCTGTTTACAAATTATTTTTAAGTACTTTTTTTTTTTAAAAGATAGAATCTCCTTTAGTAAGTTTAGCCTTGAACTTACTATTTGGATGAGAAAGATCTTGAACTACTTTATCCTCCTGCCTCCACCTTCTGAAAGCTACGCTTATGGCTCTTTCCTGGTTTTATGATGCTGAGGATCAAACTCAGGACTTCATGAATGCTAGGCAAGCATTCTATTTACTGCCCACAGCCAGACCCCAAAGCAAAGAGTGAACAGAAAGAAAGAGGGCTTGTAGGAACTGCAGAGATGGCTCAGCAATTTAAGATCACTTCCTGTGATTTCAGAGGACCTGAATTTGGTGGACAGCTCACAACTTCCTGTAACTCCAGCTCCAGGTGATCCAGCACCGCCTTCTGATTTACACACACACACACACACACACACACACACACACACACACACACACTTTCTTAAAATCTTAAAACAAGATGAAAAAAGAAGGGCTCTGAGACAGGATGTGGGAGAAAAGATGAGTCATAGAACCTTGAGAAATAAAACTTCACCCCCACACAAATAACAAACAACACCAAATGGGGAGGGGTTGTTATATATGATAAAAGTGGAGGAAAAAAGTAGATCTGCACTAAACTGTTAGGGGAGGTGGCTTCAAAGACAGTGCCAAAATTTCACTCCTTGTGGCAACACTTAAAGTATTTGGTTTTGCTTATCTTACAGATCCTGACCATAGTCAGGCTGGGTTATCTGGAAGCTAAGGAATGTGAGTTGTGAAGAGCCTTTGCTAGGCTGGGCTAATGATGTGCACCTTTAATCCCAGCACTGGGAGGCAGAGATAGGAAGAGCTCTGAGTTCAACGCCAGCATGGTCTACATAGTGAGTTCAAGGACACCGAGCTATATAATGAGCCCTTGTCTCAAACAACAACAACAGTACACATCCTTTGGGCATCAATAATAAAAGTTCACGTTGAACTATTAGCAGGTGGGGGTATTTCTTGTGTTAATAATGAAACTGGGGGAAGCGGAAGGAAAGTGAGATGTTCAAGTGTCATGACAATCATTTGCTATTGGTTTCAGCTTCACCGCTCAAAAGTCTTTAGACTGTTTTTTGATGGGAACATGGTTGCTAGATGCTACAGAGTATTATCACAATTCATTATAACTTCCCAAAATAGTGGGAAGGTTCTATACTGATAGTGTCAAGTATGGTAGAGGTTAGTGCTACGTGACTAATAGGACTGAGAAAACAAATGTTGAGTTTTACTTAATTAATTTATGTTTTTGAGACATGGTCTTGCTAGATAGCAGAGGCTGGCCTTGCACTCACTATATCACTTAGTCTAGTTTCAAATTTAAGGTGCTTTTCCTGCTTCAGCCTTTTGAGTGCTGGGATTACAGGTATGCATCGTCACAATAGGCTTTAATTTTAATTAATTGTGAGTTCCAGGCCAGCCTGGTGGACAGAGTAAGTCCCAGTATAACCAGGGCATAGAGAAACCCTGTCTCCAGGAACAAAAACAAACAAACAAACAAACAAACAAACAAATCAGATATCCCTGCCAGGTGTGGTGGTGCATGCTTTTAATCTCAACACTCTAGAGGCAGAGGCAGGCAGGTCTGAGAATTTAAAGTCTACATAGTGAGTTCCAGAATAGCCAGGACTATGCATGTAGACAGGAATCTCTGAGACATAACTATGCTTGTAGGCATAACTCCTCTGAGAGGCTTCACCCAGCAGCTGATGGAAACAGATGCAGAGATCCACAGCTGAACATTAGACAGAGCTAGGGGAGTCCTATGGAAGACTTGAGGGAACAACTGAGGGAGCTTGAGGGGTCAAGGACTCCACAGAAAAATCTAGAGTCAACTAACCTGGGCCTAGGGAGGCTCACAAAGACTGAACCACCAACCAAAACGCATGCATAGATTAGTCCTAGGCCCCTTGCATATATAGCGGATGCACAGCTTGGCCTTCATGTGGGTCCCCCAACAACTGGAGCAGTGTCCTCTGTGACTCTGATGCCTCCCTTTGGATCCTGTTCCCCTAACTGGGGCCTTGTCTGGCTTCAGTGGGAGAGGATGTGTCTAGTCTTGCATGGATTTAATGTGCCAGGGTGGGTGAGTTAGTACCTATGGGTGATCCCTCCCTTTTTTCTAAGGCTAGGGTAGAGTGGCAGGGGTGGGGAGAGGTGTGGGAGGGGCAACTGATATAGAGCTTCTTCTTGGCACAGGCTCTGAGGACTTAAATGTGACGGAGTTTTCTACATTGTTACAAGTATGGTTCAGCTGGTCACAAACAGAGGAGAGTAGTGACCAATAGCAAACGGCTCCCTGGTGTTCAACAAACAATTGGTTCTGTGTTGGATGGAGTGCTGCCAAGAACAAAGAGACTTGGTGCTTTGTGCACACATGATCAGGGATTCCCAGCAGCAGAAAAAGGATTTTTTTTTTTTTTTTAACTCTGCTGAGGGCTGCTCTGGAGTAGGGACTCCATACTCTGTTGCCAGCAACCCCTTGGTATTTTAAACTTCCAAAGATGCACTCTTCTAAATCTACAGTTTTTCTTACTAAGCAACGAATCCCAGCCAGGCAGAATACAGGGTTTGCAGAAGAGATTAGAAAATTAGCCAGATCTCCAATGGGAATTCTCTGGATTTATGAGTATGGCTTTTTAGAAAACCTCTGACCTAGGCCTTAATGGAAAATAAAGAATTTGAGGGAAGGTTTGGAGAAGGCAAGGAGCTACTTAATAACACCTTTCCCAAAAACTGTTTGCACAGGCCTAGGGAGGCCAGAAGAGGACACTGGATACCTGGATCTAGAGTAGTAGGTTTTGAGCATATGGGTGCTGGGATCTGAACTCTGGTCCTCTGGAAGAGATAAGTGGTTAAGCATTCTTAACCATTGATCTATCTCTCCAGCTCCTTCCTGGAATATTCTCATTCCTGGGTACGATGTTGTATGCTTTTTATTCAAGACCCTGGAATACTGAATTAGGAAAGAACCTGAACTACCTAAGAGATCCTATTAAAACTTATCAAAACCCAACTAAACACCTAAAATCCTACCATTATAATGGCTTGTTCCATGATTTCATATAGTCTTTGTTTTAAAGGGCTTTAGTAAAAAAGAAGTTGTCAGGGGATATAGTTCTTGACTAGTATGTATGAGGCCCTGGGCTTAATTTCCAATACTGAGTAAAATGAAATAAAAACAGAACTCAAAGAACAACTTCAGTTGCCTTAGTGAAATCTTCTCAGGGATGTCCTATCAATGTCAATTCAACACACTGTGAATTCCACAAGCAAGAAATTTTTGTTCACAGGTAGTGTTGAGAATACCTAGAAAATGCACCGATACATTACATGCTTGCAAGAACATACGCTGAGGTGGAACTGTTGTCACATGCCTGTAACACCAGCCACTGAGAAAACAAAGGCAGTGGGACTGCAAGTTGGTGGCCTGGGCTACATAGTGAGTTCGAGTGCAGCATGGGACCCTAACTTAAAAGCAAAAATATTAAGGGGGCTGCGTATTTCATTTTGCACCCACACACACCCACACATACACCTTGAACGAAAGACTGTGCATCGCTCAGGTTTAATGAAATGTCCCCAGCACTCTTTGGAGTTCAGATGGTGACCACTCAATGGCTTGCGATGGTCACCCACAAAAGAACACGCAATCCTGAGTTAGCGTTGTAAACCTTGTGAGTGCTATGGAGAAGCAGTCCGGTCTTGGTCTGTCTCTTTAGGATACCCCAGCAGGATGTTCTAGCCCAGTGGTTCTCAACCTTCCTAATGCTGCGACCCTTTAATACAATTTCTCATGTCCTGGTGTCCCCCAAACCATAAAATTTCGTTGCTACTTCGTAACTGTAATTTTGCTGCTATCATCAGTTGTAATATAAATATCTGATTGCAGGATATCTGATATACGACCCCCCCAAAGGGGTAGCGACCCTCGGGTTGAGAACTGCTGTGTCTTTTCCGGGGTTTTCAACTGTGAACCCTTGCTTGCCTGCTCATCATGCATGACATCTACGAGATTCGAGATGACCATAACGTCAGCGTGCAGAACTGCAGAAACTAACCACCGCGTTCCAGTCCTCCCAACCAAAGGACGGGAAGCGGAAGTGACGCAACCACAGCGCCGGCTCCCCGCCTTCCTAGTCCAGAAGGGAAGATGCGAAGCCGGAAGAGGCAGGGCGGGCGTCCGACGCGGTATGGCGGTTTGTTGTCCTTGCTTTGCGTAGCAGCCCGCGGAGTTTGAGTGTGAGAAGGTCCGGGTCGCGGCGGGCTCCGAGTTTCACAGGTTCCTTGTCCAAACCGGCGTAGCTTCCCAGGACCCCGCCCTCCTGCCTCGGGCTTCAGACGCCACCACCCCCCTCCAGGAACCGGCTTCCGAGGACCCCCGCCTCCTGCCCGGGCCTCTGACACCCCTCCACCCCCGCCCCGGCTCGCGCAGGACCGCGCTTTCCGCCTCAGCCGGTTCTCTCAGACCCAAGACCTGTCCCTAGCGCCCGCCTCTGCTCCTCTCTGGGAGGTGTTTCATGTCCCAAGCGAATCCTCGTTCCTCTTCTCATCTCATCTCCGTTCCTTCCAGAAAGTAATTTTTAAGCCATCCCTCCCCCAACCCCGTCTTTATTTCTTGCTCCTCTCTCTTTTCTCCTAACCAGAAGTCAATGCCAGGAGGTATGGCGCCCCTCAAGAAGCCTCGGAACCCCACAAAATTGCCCCTGGCTTTAAACCCCATGAAGAGCAAGGACGTTTTGGCAGTGCTGGCAGAGAGGAACCAGGCCATAATACCAGTTGGGGCTTGGGTGGAACCTGCTAAACCAAATTGCTCGGAAATTCCAGCACATGTGAGTGTTAGTTGACCCAGATACTGTGATTCCCTGCCCACCTTTTTTTTTTTTTTAATTCGTCTTTTCTAATTTTGGGTGCTTAAAGATGAACAGCTGGAGGATGCTGTTACAGATTATATTCTTGAGTTAGAATTATACAATAATGATGTATTTTCCAAAACTTGCCTCATCTTTGGTTGACATAATCAAATATTTACTTACTTACTATATATACAGCCACTAGACTAGTTTGCTTAACACACATGATTGTTTGCCGTGTTAGACATAGGAACTGTGTACATCTTCCAGAGACTGTAACATAAGAAGAATGGCAGTTGGTCACCCTTTAAATGTTAATTAGTTGCTCAAAGTTTATAAGTTTTCAAATGAAGATCCAGGCAAAATGCAATAAGAAAATAAAAGAACTTAATCCTGACAGATACTCTGAGAAAGTTGTAAATTCCACGAGGTCAGGGAACGTCCTGTTTTCTGTCCTGTTTTGGGGTAAAATAGATCTTTAAGGATGTATTTGTTGAATGAATGAAGAAAAAATGGTCTGTTGGCTGCGAAAGAATGGAAATGCAATAAATGCAGATAGGCAGAATTTCAGATGAAGGGATGCCTTTTTGTAAGTTTACACGTACTAACACATTTTTGCAGGTATTTCAACAGATTACTCTTTAGCTCTTTTTTCAGATTTTATTATGCATAGGGAACAAGCCATGTTCCACACCCCTTGTTTTTCAATTAAATACTTCCTGATGTACATAGATACATAGTAGATATTTATGGAATATAGGAAATGTGCAATGTTCTTAGTATACATAAGGTACTAAACATGGGTAAAAAATATATTCTTAGTGTTCTTGATTGTAGAGGAGAAACAAGACATTTAAACATGATAGGAGGATCTGGGAGATGGCTTAGGTGAAAATACTTGTTCTGCAAGTCTGATGAACTGAGGTTCTACTCCTGGAATCCAGGTGCAAGCTGGGTGGGGTGGTATAATCCCCACAATCCTGTATTGAGATGGGAGGCAGAGATAGGAGAAGCTTGTAGGCCTGATAGCCTGGAGTGAAGCAGCAGAGATAAAGAGAGACCCTGCCTCAAAACCAGGCAGAAGGAGAGAGCCAACTCCTGAAAAGTCCTGAGCTCCACACATGAGATCATACCATACAGTCACATGTCTACACACACACACACACACGCACACTAAAGTTTAAGAATTTTGGGCTGGAGAGATGGCTCAGCAATTAAGAGAACTGGCTGCTCTTCCAGAATTCCCAGCACCTATGTGGTAACTAACAACTGTTTTTTAACTTCAGTTCCAGAGACTCTAAAGCTTCTGGTCCCTGAGGACACTGTAAGCATGTGATGCATAAATGTACATGTAGGCAAAACAGTCACACAAAAGATAAAAATTAATATTAAAAAGTTACAAATGACTAGATATGGTGGCATACGCCTTTTATATTAGCACTCGGCAGTGGCAGGTAGATTTCTGAATTTGAGGCTTGGTCATAGTAAGACCCTGTCTCAAACAAAACAAAACTCAATATCAACTCACCACAATTATAAATGTTAATAATAATAATGGAGTATACCATATTCATTGATTTATGCCTACCTTGCTGCCTTTCAGGAGGAAATCTGATTAGCATTTGATTAGGTGCTAAGAATCTCCCAATCAAGGAAGAAAGATATGACTGGGCTGGTGTGAACCCAGGGAAGTTTGAAAGAGTCTTGATAGGCAGAGATGAGGTGATTGTCCTAGGGAGGGGAATTAAGGACAGGAGGAAGTAAGTAAGTGGTGATTAGAAGGGTGTGTTAGATTGTTTGGAGGGGAAGGCTTAGTACCAGGATGGTGCAGCTGACAGGATCTGAAAATTGGGGGGAACGAGAAACTATAGAAAGTCTTGGGGAAAGTATTGACATTATTCACTATTTAAGATTTATAGGTAAGTTCCATGATCAAGCTGTTTTGATTAGATTAATTGCCACAAAGTTTTAAGGGTTAGGGAGAGATTAGATTTAGGGGAACAAATCAGAATAAATTAAAGCAATCTAGACATGAAGCATACCATCAAAATTTCTGTAGTAATAGGGAATGGAGGAGGGGAAAGCTCTGAAAAAGGTGGGTGAAATGGGAATCAATAAATAAGAATTGGTACAAAGTTCTTTTATTACTAACTCAGTACACTTTAAAAAACTTTAATTCCAACTGTTTATTTGTGTATGTATGGTGTGGAGGTCAGAAAGCATGTGGAAATCAAAATTGGTTCTCTCCTTCCACCATGTGGTTCTTGGTGATGGCCCTCAGCTCATCAGAGCCTTTACCTGCTGAGCAATCTCACTTCTTTAGTACATCTGTATAATTACTAAGACACCTTTATAATGTCAGTAGTAGCAAACTGCTCAAAAGTTGTTACCTTAACACCTTTTTTTGTGGTTTTAAATAGTTTAAGTTCTCACTCATTCCGAATATTAAACTCTTGAAACGTATAGATTGTCTCCTCCTTTTAAATAATTTTGTAATCAGTTCCAGTCAAAGGGATTTTGGTAAAGCATCTGGTAGAACTCTGTTACTAACACATATTTAATCTAGGAATCCATCCGCATTAACAGCCACAGCTGTCAATCAGAGATATGGTAAATAGTTACTTGTAAAGCTGTCTTCTCTCAGGACATGCCTGTTCTAAAGAAGAAGGTAACATTTCAAGGTTTAAAAAGCCTCATAGCTTCAGAAATTCATTTCTCTTTTGTCATTAAATTATGAAAAGTCACTGTGGTCTTATATATGATTTCTTTTGCATGTTAACATCCCCCCAACCATATCAGAATATAGTGACATAAAGCAGGTGATATTGTGTGTCAGGAGTGTAGCACGTCTTGCTGCTTCAGTGTCCTGGGCCTCAGTTGAGTGGCTTACGTAACTGGATGTATTCAGGACAGCTTGGTGGGCTTGGCTGTTGAAGTTCTTGGTACTTTGTAGGCTGTAATGTCCAGTAAGACTTTTTCACCTGTGTGGCATTTGGGCTAGGATGGTTAGAACACTTGGGGGCTGCCTGGATATTGCTCCCTACCATATAGCTGGGTTGGCTAGCCATGCTTCCCTCTACATGGGAGTCTGAGAGTAGTCAGACTTCTTTGTGTTATTGGCTTTCCGCATGGTGAACATTCTAGAGCTCCAGCAGAAGTTGCTTAATACCTTGTTGTGGAATTCATGGCCCAATATTTCTGCCTCATTCTGTTGTTTATACAACAATAGATAAAATTCAGTGTGTGGAAAGACTACACAATAACATCAATACCAAGAGACTTGATTTATTTAGGTTAAGGTATGTCATTTTTTGAAGACTAATTTCTATATAATTTAAGCATTACTTTCATCATACATAAATTATCCAGAGAAAGGAGTGTTAAACATTTCCTGCCCTCAGAATTTATAATCTAGTAGGAGACTTACTAAGTGCTACATGCTACATTTTATTCATATGAAAATGAAATGTGCTACAGCATAATTGCTGTGAGGAAAGCACTGGGATACTGCATCGTCTTGAAGACTAAGGCCTTTACTAGGTGGGTGAAAGGAAAGCTTACTTAAAAATGGAGTGGAAAGACACTTGGGAGACGGAGGTGGGAATTTGAGGTCAGCTTCAACTGTGTAGTGTGCTGTAGACTAGCTAGGGCTATAATAGTGACATGTCTCCTTCCATCCAAAAAGGGGGTGGCTAATTCTGAGTGTGAAGGCATTGGGAATGCTTCTGGTGAACTGTGAGCGATATTGTGTATCTGCAGCTTATATAAGAAATTGTAAACACAAATGGGTCAAAATCCATTTGTTAATTAATCAAGTCATCTTTAGTTTTAGTTTAATAAAACATTAAGATTTGATATGAATATTCACAAATTATAGATTTTTTGTTTCTGGTGTGCTTTGAGTTCTTGGGACTCACTAGGTACACTTAGATCAGTGGTTTCGAACTGTGATTTCCTTGCTCTTCTGGAGACCAGATTATAGAACTCAGTTTCTGTTCTTCACAATTATGTGCTAGCATTTCTGCATTCATTACATTCCTCATGGCCAAAATCAGTGACATTTAAGTCTATTTTCTGTTTTTTCTCTTTAAAGACCTCAGCATACATAATTGAAGAGGAAATAAAAGAACAGCAACGAAGAAAGCAAGAATCTCTGAAACATTTTCAGAGACAAGTCAGACAGCGGGTAAATCAGCAGGTTAAGCTGAAGAAAAGGCAACAACTTCAGAAATCTTACAAGGCAGTAAGTTCTGAAGTATGGTAGCTTGAATGGAAAGCATGTGTGTCTTGAGACAAGCTGTGAGGTGGGAACAGGATCACTTCTCTTGATTCTTTGTTGTTAAAAGTCTAGCTTTCTACTGAGCACAGTCAATTTTCATATAGAGAAACTTTATTCCTGTGTTGTTCTGACTTACTTTTTTCTCACACTAAATACTTCAGGAGAATGTCAGGATTTTGGATGCAGATGTAAGTTTGAATTCCATCTTTGCCACCTTCTAGCTATGTTACCTTGGGTTAATTACTTAACTTTTCTGATTGCATAATAGTTTCCTTATCTATAAAATAGACAAATGCTGAGTATGGTGGCTCATACCTATAATCTCAGTACTTGGGAGGCTGAGGCAGGAGGATTGCCACAAGTTCCAACCTGGGTTACAGAATAACATCCTGTCTCAAAAAGTTACTGTATACATATATACAATTTATGTATTTCTATATGCTATGTGTTATATATACATGATATGCATATTAAGGCTTTATAAAGAAACAGAACAGATGGAGAATTTATAAGAATGGCTTGCAGGCTGTGGTCTGAGTAGTCCAACAAAGTCTATCTCTAATGAAAAGGCCAGGAATCCTGTAGTCTTCAGGCCATGGGACTCCGCAGTTTTAATCTGGTTCTAGAGTCCCAGAGGATTCTTAGGTGTTAAAAGGAGCTCCTTCTAATCCCAGTGAAGGGATGCATCAGCAATATGATAGATGAAGTTGCCAGTGCGAATGAGAGCGAGTAGGCGGGAACCCAAAAGCTTTCTTCTTCATGTCTTTTTATGTGGGCTGCCACCAGAAGGTGACCTAGATTAGTGTAGGTCTTTCTACCTAAAATCATCCAATCAAGGAAAATCCTTCACAGGTGTGCCCAGCTGCATGGGTTTTAGTTGGTTCCAGAAGTAGAAGCTGACGGCAACAATTAGCTATTACACTAAAATATGATACCTAAGCTTATAGGATTGTATAAGAACTAGGTGAGATAGTCTACCTAAATTATTAACACATGGGAGATGCTGGGTAAATGTTAGTTCCTCTCTCAGCTAAGGCCTCCTTCCCCTACTCCCTTGCTCCATTTGAAAATCTTGGCTCCTAGGAGGTATTATTTGTGCTAGAATGGAGTAGAGGCTGATTTTTCCTCATTTTTCCTTTGTGTAGGGAGGCTTTATAGCCATGCACTGTTTAGATTCGGGACATTTAACTCCTAAAAGGACAAGTGTTTTCCCTAGCAATTGGAATGCTGCTCTTGGAAATTGTGAGTTTCCCACTTCTGGGGTGATTGGGGATGCAACAGAAGATGGAGAGAATCAGAATCAGTTGTTTCAACAACAAGCTGAAGCTGTAAGTACAGGTACATTTTATTTAATGTTTGTGATGTTTCCCCTCAGTCCTCTAACTTAATATGATATGACATGATATGATATATTTAGGGCATAAAATAGAGATTAGGAATTGATGTATTGAATTTCACCTTTTTTCTTGTGTGTATGTATGGTGTATATGTATGGGCCTTTTGTAGGTGTGTGCACACATGCACTTTTGCATTCATGTGTAAGTTTTGAGGTTAAGACCAATTGTCTTTCTCAATCACTCTCCACCTTCCATATTGAAGCAGGGTTTCTCACTGAACCTGATGCCCCATTCCCTATCTCTGATTCCCATATACTGGGATTTGGACTTTTACATAGGTTTTGGGGATCTGAATTCCGGTTTTCTGAATTCACAGTTGCACAGCAAGCTCCTTACCAGCTGAGCTATTGTCCCAGCCCCAACTTTATTTTTTTGTTGCCATTTTTTTTTCTATTAAAAGTAAAATGGGACTAGTATGATAGTGTTTATTTTTATTTTTCAAAAAGTGCTTATTTATGAATTGATTGGCTGGTTGGTTGATAATGTCTTGCTGTGTATCCTAGGCTGACCTGAGACCCACAGTCCTCTGCTACCTAAGTGCTGAGGTTATACACATGAACCACTATAGCTTCCTTATTTATGAATATGTCTTTTATATTCACTCATTTTTGATAAAACATTGTAGAACTGTCTGAAGAAAGCTATCAAAAGTCTAGAATTAAAAATGTATTAAAATGAGCCAGGTGCAGTGGTGCATGCCTATAATCCCAGCACTTGGAAGGTGGAGGCAGGTGGATCTCTGAGTTCGAGGCTGGCCTGGTCTACATAGTGAGTCTAGGACAGCCAGGGCTACACAGAGAAATCCTGTCTTGAAAAACAAAACAAACAATTATTAGAAAGTGTCTTAAACCAAAGAACACTGAATTTCCCAATTATACTGAAATTTGTTCTGTATATGTTGTCAGTTTGTAGCTACATATAGAAATGATCTTAACCTTTGCTGCTAAGGGATCTAGTACAGTTAAAGAGTATTTCATTTATTATTTTTTGTTTCTCTTTTCTCCTTTAAACTAATTATCAAACTAAGTTTATCTGTACTATATTTCAGGTAATAATATAGTAAATTCTTAACATATCTGGAATATCTGGAAAAAATTTAGTGACCTTTGTAAATGTATCTAATACTTAAACATTAAAGCACTATTAGTAGCATCATCTTTCCCATCCAGTCAGTTCCTTTTGGTTACCTGAGCTTTTGTTGATGTGTAGCTTACCTTTGCTTTAAGAGTTGTTCTTCATTCTATTTAAAAACACATACTTAGGCACAGTGAGAAGGAAAAAAATGTGGAAAATGATGATCACATGAAAATAAAAGCTGTTTTACCCACTGAGTTAATGTACTTTTCCAAGTCCTGAGGCAGCAGGACAAATATATAGGGACACATGGACAGAAAAGCTGGGATCAGGTGGACTGGCTTCTCTGATAGAGAAGTTACAGCACCTCAGAAGCTCAGCATGTTCATTATATGCAGTTGAGTGGTAAGGTAGGTTATTGCATCCAGGTGAATCAAGGAAGCAGGGCTTATGATATACAGCTGGATTGAGGAGGCATGTTTAGCTGATCTCAGGAGAAACCTCTGTAGGGGAACAATATTTGGGTGATGCATATCTGGCGCTGAGGGTGATTTCAACTGTGGGGTCCTGGCTCAAGAGGTTTCAGAGGAGAAGAATATTTGCATGAGGCCTAGAAACAGTTCTTGTGATATTTTGGTGAAGAATGTGGCTGCATTCTTCCATTGTTCAAAAAATCTGCCTGAGGCTAAATTGAAGAGTTTTAAATTAGTTTTGTTGGCAGAGGAAATCTCAAAACAGACTAGTATTAAGTCTATCATGTGGTTATTAATGTTCACTCTTATAAAGATATATAATGAAGAGGAACAAGCTGAGCAAGGAAAAATATAAAATGTACAGTTCAAGGAGAAACGGGGCACCAGGAAGTGGAATGGAGCTAAATCCTGTGTTCAAGGAAATAAATGGATTAAAATAAAATAAAAGGATTAAAGAAAAGCCTGGAATTAAATGTAATAAAGGGAGTGGTGACCTCAGGGTGAGCTTCCACCCAGCTAAACTTCAGTCATGAAAAGAACAGACCTGGTGTGGTGGTGCACGCCTTTAATCCCATCACTACAAAGGCAGAGGCAGGCAGATCTCTGAGATTAAGGCCAACTTGGTCTTCAGATCAAGTTCCAGGCCAGGCAAGCTTAGGTAGTGAAGGAAATCATCAAAAACTGAATGCTAATGAATATGTAATTGAATGAGGTAGGCATCTTCAGCCATGTGGTTCCAGCTTCAGAGTCAAGGATAGAAGAAAGGGGTTATGGAATCTCCTACGACTAAGGAAAACTACTGAGGCCAGGCATGTGTCAGGGGTGTTCCCTGCAAGGAGTCCTAGAGAGACCCTTACATGAAGCTGTGAAGGTGAAGCTTGGATTGCCTTGGAGACTCCAAGATGCTGGAGATGCCAGAGTCGTCTTTCCTGCCAAAGAAAGCTGCTCACAAGGAGTGAAACCAGGTCAAGAGAAAGAAGTGTGTTGCAGTCAACAAAGTTGAAAGGTGTTGGAGATCTGAAGAGCACTTTGACATCAGACATGGAGATGCAGAGTTTGGAGTTTGCGCAGATGGTTTTAGGTCTTACTTTGGTTCAGTATTTCCTCCCTGTGCTCCCTTTACATTCTTATGGAATGGCAATGTATATATGTGTTGTGCCATGATATGTTGGAAGTATGTAATCTGCTTTTTATTTTTATTTTCCAAGGTTGTACAGTTACTAGATTGCATAAATCTCAGAAGAGACTTTGAACTTTGGACTTTTAAACAGTCCAAACTGAGACTGTCAAAGTGTGAACTTTTGAAGTAGGGCTTAATACATTTCTGTATTATGGTATGGCTTCAAGCCTATGGGGGCCAGGGAATAGAATGGTGGTTTGAAGACAATGGCTTCTGTAGGCCCATAGGGAGTGGCATTATTAGAATGTGTGGCATTGTTGGAGTTGGTGTGGCCTTGGAGGAGTGGGTCACTGGGGGCAGGTTTTGAGGTCTCAGTTGCTCAAGCCTTGCCCAGGGTGACAGTCACTTCCTGATGACTGCTGATCCAGATGTAGAACTCTGTAGCACCATGTCTATCTACATGTCACCATGCTTCCTGCCATGTTGATAATTGACTTTAAGCCAGGCCCAGTTAAATGTTTTCCTTTATAAGAGTTGTGGCCGTGGTGTCTCTTCACAGCAATAAAATCCTAATTAAGCCAGGGTCCTTGAAATGGCTGTGTCTGTGTCAGCATTATACATTATCTCAGATTTCCTCCATTTCCCACAGTATTTGATCATTATTTAGTTGGGCTATATGTATAAGTAGAGCTTTAGAAGAGACATGCCATTATCTTCAACTCTTGTTCTCAAATTTCTTTTGGTCCAAAGGTTTTTCTTTGTTTAGGGTCATTGTGTGACTTGTAGCAATCATTTTTATAGTTATTGTAATTTTAAGTTTATAAATAGGAACCAGACATGGTAATATATACTTTTGAGCCCATACTTGGGCCAAGTAGACTCTGCCAATAAAAGAAAGAAGAGAAAAAAAAAAGTGAAGAATTTATTAAACTAGACACTGGATACATTATAAAAGATAGAAGAGTGAAGGACAAATCTAGTCTTTACCATAATGATTATAACTACAAATCTCATTGTAATAAGGATTTTTTCTGTAGAGCACACCGTGCCTGGCTAGAACACATCAGGCAACATGTAAGTACTGTATTTGTTGTGCATTGTAGGGGGTACTAATAATATATGAAATAGAATCCTCCATAGGTTTAATTTTCGGGGACATATACTGTAGTCTCTTATACTTCAAATTTAGTAAGTAGGAAACAGATATATATTTGATGTGTTTCACCAAAAATGTATTGTAGAAATTCCAAAATTTAAAATTCTAAGGAAATAGTACAGAGAGAGAATTCATGCTAGAGACAGAATTGAACTGTTTATTTTGAGTTAGTGTACTAAACTGAATTGATAAATTCAAGAGACTTTTTGAAATAGAAACAGTGAAAAGTGTAGGCTCAGTGCATGGTATGTTCTAGAATAAGTGAAGAAACCTTTGTAGTTGGTAGTTTATAAAGGAAAATGTCAGAGAAATGAGGTGAGGTAGGGAATTAAGGATTATGTATGATGAAATTTTAAAGTTTGTATTCCTTTACATTTTTCTTGAAAAAAGGCCGATTTCCTAAAGGCTGTTGTTACTAATTGGTCCTGTGAAGGTTTGCCCATGCAGCCCTAGTACAGTGGTGGTTCCTGGTCTTACTATTTCTATTGCACTTTTAATCCACTAGGTGTCATTATGAAGCCAATGAAATTGTTGAAACATAACTCCCTTACTTTTTCTAGTAAATAATGGCAAACATAATGTCATTTTTGAATGTTAGTGAACTTTTCAGTTTTTGTTTCTTTAAGCTGTAGAAAAGCAGAGTACTGAGGTTGGGGTTTTAAGGGTTTTTCCTCCTAACTTTTTATTTTATTACTTCATGTGACTGGTTATTTTGCCTGTATCTATATATACAGCATGTGTGTGTGGTGCCCGCAGAGGCCAGAAGAAGGCAATAGAAACCCTGAGTTACAGAGGGCTGTGAGCTGTTGTGGGTGCTCAGACTTGAACAAGTGTCCCCTAGAAGAGCAGCCAGCGCTTCCTTCTTACTGAGCTGTCTCTCCAAAACCTGGCATTGATTGGTTTTTGTTTGTTTTTTGTTTTTCTTGTTTGTTTCATTTGTTTGTTTTTTGCCACTGAGACAAGGCTTCTTTTTGTAACAGCCCTGGCTGTCACAGAGATCTGCCTGCCTCTGTCTTGGGAGTGCTGGGATTAAGGGTGTCTGATACTCTGTTTGGTGGGCTTTCGGTTTTTAAAACACATCTGACATTGAAATATTTAAGGATGAAATGATCTAACATCCGGAATATACTTAATAATATAAGCATCAGCTAGTGTCTTCATTATTGTTGTCATATCACTGTTGCTGTGATAGGAATACCTTGACAGCAGGAACTTAAGGGAGAAGGGGTTCATTTTGGCTCTCAGTTCCAAGAGCATGCAGTCCATTGTGGCTGAGAATACATGGAATCAGGTAAGGAGGGCAGGTGCAGGAGCAGGAGGCTAGCTGGTCACATTGTATCTGCGCTCAAAAAGCAGAGTCTGGCTGAGTACCAGGTAGGGCAAAAACTCAAGTGACAACACATGCTGGAGAGGTTGTGGAGAAAGGGGAGCCCTCCTCCATTGCTGGTGGGAATGGGTGGGAATGCAAACTTGTACAACCACTTTGGAAATCAATCTGGCACTTTCTCAGACAATTAGGAATAGCGCTTCCTCAAGACCCAGCTATACCACTCCTGGGCATATTTCCAAAAGAGTCTCAAGTACACAGCAAGGACATTTGCTCAACCATGTTTGTAGCAGCTTTATTCGTAATAGCCAGAACCTGGGAACAACCCAGATGTCCCTCAGTTGAGGAATGGATACAGAAATTGTGGTACTTTTACACGATGGAATACTACACAACAATTAAAAACTTGGAAATCATGAAATTTGCAGGCAAATGGTGAGACCTAGAAAAGATCATCCTGAGAGAAGTGTCCCAAAAGCAGAAAGACACACATAGTATATACTCACTTATATAGACCTATAGATAGGATAAACATACTGAAATCTATACACCTAAAGAAGATAAACAAGAAAGAGGACCCAGGGTATGATGATCAATCCTCACTTAGAAAGACAAATGGGATGGACATTGGATGTAGGAGCAAACAAGTAACATGACAGGAGCCTACCACAGAGGGCCTCTGAAAGACTCTACCTAGCAGTGTATCAAAGCAGATTTTAAGACTCATAACCAAACCTTTGGCAGAGTGCAGGGAATCAAAGTAAAAAAAAAAAGGGGGGGGGGGAGTTAATATGACCTGGAGAGGACAGGAGTTCCACAAGGACCACATATATCTGGGCACAGGGGTCTTTTATGAGACTGTTTTCTCCAAACAAGGACCATGTATGGATGCAACCTAGAGCCTCTTTTCAGATGTAGCCCTTGGTAGCTCAGTATCCAAGTGGGTACCCTAATAAGGGGAACAGGGACTGTTTCTGACATGAACTCAATGTCAGGCTCTTTGACCTCCGACCTCCCCGTAAGGAGGAGCAGCTCTGCTAGGCCACAGAGGAGGACTTTGCAGCCCAGTCCTGAAGATACCTGATAAACCAGTATCAGATGGAAGGGGGGAGGATCTCCCTTATCAGTGGACTTGGAAAGGGGCAGGGGGGAAATGAGGGTGGGAGAGTGGGATTGGGAGGGAGAGAGGGAGCGGGATACAGCAGGGATACAAAGTTAACAAACTAACTAATATTAAAAAAAAAAAAAAAAAAGCAGAGTCTGTAGGAAATGCAGCCATGCTGTAAAGCATCAAGGCTCACCTCAGTGACCTACTTCCTCCAGCAAAGCTCTGAATGTAGAGAATTATAGGTAAGGCAGGTTTGTGCAGGAGTTGATGCTAAATCTGGATAATATGCTTGAATTTTAGGTACTTAATTACACTTCCCTTTAAAAAAAATAGTAAGCTGGAGAGATTTGTTTATAGATAAGAGCACTGGCTGCTCACTCAGAAGACTCGGGTTCAGTTCCCAGGAATCCCATGGTAGCTAATAGCTGTCTGTGACTTGAGTTTCAGAAAATCTGACACTCTTCTGTCCTCTGCAGGCACTGAACACACATGGCTAACATGTAGGTAAAATGCCTATACACATAAAATTAAAATGAGTAAGTCTTTAAAAAAAAACCACTTGAATTCATGAAATAAATACTCATTTTTTTAAAAAAGATGAAATAAACAACATTTTTAGGGACTAGTAGCTCAGTGGGAGAAAGCATTTTCTGCCAAGCCTAGTGATCTGAGTTCAATTTCAGGGACCCACATAGTAAAAGGAGAGAGAACCAGCTTCTATAGATTGTCTTCTAACCTCTGTATTTCAACTGTGATTTGGGACACTTTTTTTCTCTTTCTCTCTTCCTTCATTTTTTTTTTTTTTTTTTTTTTTTTTTTTTTTTTTTTAAAGACAGGTTTTCTCTGTGTAGCCCTAGCTGTCCTGGAACTCACTCTCTAGACCAGGCTGGCCTTGAACTCACAAAGATCCTCCAACCCCTGTTTTTTGAGTGCTAGGACTAAAGGCATGTGCCAGCGCATCTGGCTGGGACATTGTTATTTCAACAGTAAAGGTACTTGGCACCAAGCCTGATGATCTGACTCTGATATCTGGAACCCATATGGTAGAAAGAGAGAACCACCTTCCACAGGTTGTCCTCAGTCCTCTATTCACATACTCTAAAGAAATAAACTAGAAACTAGAAACTAGAAACTAAGAAACTAAGAAACTAATAAAACAGAAACTAAGAAACTAGAGCTGCAGAGCATAAAGAAGTTTCAAGTGGCCACAACTCCCTTTGTTAGTACGGTTAGTTATTATTAAGAATTTGGTTTTTGTGCTGTCTCTTGGTTACTTCATATAGATATATTTATTTTATTTAGATACATATTATTTTTTTAATTTAATTTTATTTTTATATACATGTTCTTAAAAAATCTTACCATATTATCATTCTCACCATCTAACACATTTATCTTTAGACTGTGCAGTTTACCACTGTTTCTTTCCAGATTAGCATGCTTTATTTTAGCTTTCTGTTTCTTGCTGAATATTTTGCTATTTTTTATTAAAAATAACTTTTTAGTTAGCATGCAACATAATTAAATTAATTATGAGATTTTTATATATTCATTATATCTTGTTCTTAATTTCCTTCTCTCACTACCATCTCCTGTTCCCTATCCTTCTCCCATTTGCTAGCTAGCTTCGCTCTCTTTGCTGTCTTCATTTTTGCTTTCTTTAAAACTTAAGTAAAAATGTGATATTTTATTTCTTATTATCTACTCGTTCCTCTCTCCCTTTTAGACCTTTTCTTCTTTCTTAGTCTCCTTCTACTTTCATAATCGTGTGAGTCTGATTTTACCTGAGTCTGATTTCTTTCATGTAACATGATGATCTCCAGTTCTAGCCAACGAGCAAATGACATTATTTCTTTCCTCTTTGTGGATGACTACAATTCCATTTAATATATCTATGATGTATTTTCTTAATTCATTGATAAGCATTTAGGCGGGCCCCCTATCTTGGCTATTATAAATACTGTGCAGCAATAAAATGGCTGTGCAACTATCTTTGTGATATGCTGATTTAGATTCCTTTTGGTGTGTATACACAGGAATGTTAGAGCTGGATCATACGATAATTCTATTTTTAGTTTTTGAGATGCTTCCAACTGCTTTCCATAGTGGCTGCAGCGGTTTGTGTTTCTACCAATAATATATAACAGTTCTTTCCCTTCTCATCCTTGCCAGTGTTCTGACTGGGTTTAGATGGAATCTCAAAGCAGTTTTTTAATATGCATTTCCGTGGTAGCTAAGGCTGTTAAGCATTTGAAAAAAATAATTCTTGGCCCTTTGCATTTTTTCTTTTGAGAGCTGGCTGCAGTTTGTTTGTCTTTTTATTGACTGGAAGATTCCTCCTTTTTAGTGTTTAATTTTTCTAGCTCTTTATACAGAGTAGGTAGTACTCCTCTGTCATATGCATGGTTAGTAATTATTTTCTCTCATTCTACAAGGTTCATCACTCTACCTATTGTTTCTTTTGCTGTGTAGAAGTTTTTAATCTCATGCAATCCCAGTTGTCAATTAATTCAGAACTATCTCCTGTGCTATTGGAGTACTTTGGGAAAGTCTTTAAAAACCTTGAAGTGGGGCTGGAGAGATGGCTCAGAGGTTAAGAGCACTGACTGTTCTTCCAAAGGTCCTGAGTTCAATTCCCAGCAACCACATGGTGGCTCACAACCATCTATAATGAGGTCTGGCACCTTCTTCTGGCATGCAGGCAAGGATATTGTATAAATGATAAATAAATAAATCTTTAAAAAAAAAACCAAAAAACAAAAAAAAACCTTGAAGTGTTTTCTTTGTTTTCTTGTAACAGCTGAGCTTCAGGTTTCATATAAAGATCTTATATTTGACCCTTTATTTATTTATTTATCTATTTATTTATTTATTTATTTATATAGTAATTAATTTATTTATTTTTGGTCCAGGAGTGTCATAGATTTAGCTTCATTCTTACATGCTATGTTGTTTTTATTCTCTCATTACACCGCCAGATTTCTAGCCTTTTTCTATCCTGGAAATGATTACTTTTGTAGTTAAAATATAGTTTTAAAAAAATTTATTTTATGTATGTGTGTATCTGTGTGTTGGTTATGGGAGGCTAAAAGGGGGCATCAGATCCTCTGGAGCTGCAGTTAAAGGCAGTTGTGAGCCAGCCACCTGATGTGAGTACTTGGGAACTGAACTCACTCGGGTCCTCTGGAAGAGAAGCAAGCACTCTTGATCACTCAGTCATCTCTCTAGCCCTTTAAGTAAATACTTAAATGATCTGACATAATTGTTAAGTTATCTGTAAGGTGCTGTCTTACTTTTCTATATCTGTGCTAAGATACCATGACCAAGGTATAGAAGAAACAGTTTTTTGGGGGTTGCAGTTTTAGAGGGTGAGTCCATAACCTTCATGATGGGAGCATGGCAGCAGGCAGGCAGGCAGGCATGGTGCTGGAGCAGTTAGGGTGTCAGGGAGAAGAGGGAGAGAGGAGAGATAACTAGGAATGGTATGGGCTTTCTAAATTTCAAAGTCCACCCCAGGTGACACACCTCCTTCAACAAGACCATGCCTCCTAATGCTTCTCAAACAATTCCATCAACTGGGAACCAAGCAGTCAAATATAGATGTGCCAGTCAGGTAATTGAGGCTAACTCAAGCAAGAGAAAAGTTTGTATCAAGAATACACATAGTTGGTGCTAGAAAGATTGCACATTGGTTAAGGACACATTGGCTCCACATAGTCAGTATGAGGTCAGCCTAGACTACACGAGACCTTATCTCTAACTCACTCCCCTACTACAAAATCAGTATAATTTTCAAATGCACTGCATTACACTTAAATAAATTCAACTTTGGATAACTATTATGGCATTGTTCTCATCTTAAATTTATAATAAGTACCATACCAACAAAGTTGGTAGCATTCTATAAATAGTAAGTTCTATTTTCACATGCCCTACATAGTAGTAATAATTTTAGTTCAGCTATGTATAAATTCTATCTTTTTCTTTTTTTAAGATTTATTTATTATTTATGTAGTGTTCTGCCTGCATACGTGCCTACACATCAGAAGAGGGCACCAGATCTCCTTATATATGGTTATGAGCCACCATGTAGTTGCTGGGAATTGAACTTGCATCTTAGAACAGCCAGTGCTCTTAACCTCTGATCCATCTCTCCAACCCTAAATTCCCCCTTTCCAATGGCTAAATTACATGAACAAATTAAAAAAGCTAAAGAAAAAGCATAATAGATATTTCTGTTAAAATTTTACCCTGTATACTTGCTGAATGTTTTAAATTTGTTTTATAATATATAATTGGTCTAGATTTTTACACTTAAATCTCAACATTTGTTTATATTCTATAATTTTTGTTTCATCAGGAAAAAGTCTCTTTGCTAATGATTAAAACCGGTTTTGAGCATAATAGATCTTTCTGTTGTTGTTTCATGTAGAAGATACCATATCAAGACCTGTATTACTTGATATGCAACTATTCAGCCACTGTTCCCAGCTAAGGCTGCAGGAGGCTGTTAACCTTTAGTAGATCTTGTGAGATACCTGTTTTCTCCCAAAGGCACTAAAAATGGCTGTTTATCACATACAGGATACTGTTGCTTAAGAGTCAGTGTGAGTGAACATTTGTTGCCTGATGTTTCTGTTTCATGGAAGAAAACCTTCAGCAGTTCCACAGATTGGAGAATGTCCTTCCCAGGTGCCTCAATTGGTCTAAATCTGTTCTAGGCAGCTGGTGTGGTCTGAGTCTTCTCTGTATATTTTCTCCTCAGAGTCTTCCTTGAAGCTCAGTTTGTTTGAGGCTTTGGTGGCTCAGCTGTCTTAGATCTCTGTGTAGCTCAGCTTCTGAGGTGCACTCTCAGATTTTATTGTTTACTCTTGCAGGGAGGGTCCTAGTGAATCTGGTCAATTTCAGGCACTTCCTGAAGCTGTTTTGTGCTCTAAAGAGTTTTTTTTTTTGTTTGTTTGTTTTTGTTTTGTTTTAAAGAGTTCCCTGAGATTGGAATAAATGTTTCAATCTGAGAAGAAACTGTTATGCAGTATAAGCATATGGTAGAGATTCTTATTGCTGTCCTATTAGGAAAGGTGAGGATTTGGCTCTCTTTTCTTCCCATCTTGCCATTACAAATGTACTTTTCATCCCTTACCCTCTCTTTATAATATTACTATATTTTGTTTTGATTATATTTTTGTTGTTGCTATAAATATTAATCATTGCCGAGTCAGGTAGTAACTGCAGTTACTTTTTATCTGGAGTTATATTGATTTGTTCTTATTTGATGTTTTTTTTATCACATTTATAAATTTTTCATCTCTACTAGAAGTTGCTTGTTTTCCAAATTATTATTTTTATTTATGGTGATGTGTGTGTTGAAGGGTTGTCATTCATGGAGGCCAGAAGAGGGTGTCAGATCCTTTGGAGCTAAAGTTAGGGCAGCTGTGAGTTGCCCAACATGAGTGCAGGGACTGAACTCAGGTCTTTTGGAAGAACTGTGCTCTTACTAGCTGAGCCATTTCAGGAGCCCATTTGTTTGTTTGGAGGCAGTCTTACTTCCAGGCTTTCCTGGAACTTCCTGTTTAGCTGAGGCTGGCTTTGAAGTTGTAGCAGTCCTCTTGCCTGCATCTCCCAAGTGCTGGGATTATAGGCAAGAGCCACTGTGATTAGATCCATCAAGAAAGCCTAAGGCCAGTGTATCAAAGCAGATGCAGAGACTCATAAACAAACCTTACCTTGGGCAGAGTGCAGGGAATCATAATAAAGAAGGGGGAGTTAGTAAGACCTGGAGAGGATGGGAGCGCCCCAAGGACCAAATATATCTGGGCACAGGGGTCTTTTCTGAGACTGATTCTCCAACCAAGGACCATGCATGGATATAACCTAGAACCCCTGCTCAGACGTAGCCCATGGCAGCTCAGCATCCAAGTGGGTTCCGTAGTAAGGGGAACAAGGACTGTCTCTGACATGAATGTAGTGGTGGGCTCTTTGACCTTCCTCCCAATCCCCCCACAAGGGAGGAGCAGCCTTGCTAGGCCACAGAAGACATTGCAGCCAGTCCTGATGAGACCTGATAAACTAGGGTCAGATGGAAGAGGAGGAGGACCTCCCCTATCAGTGGACTGAGAGATAGGAGATAGGCAGGGAGGAGATAAGGGAGGGTAGGTGAGAGTGGGGAGGGAATGAGTGAGGGGGATACAGCTGGGATACAAAGTAAATAACATGTAATTAATATAAAAAAATACAAATTAAAAAAACGGAAAAAAGAAAGCTTAAGTCTCTTGGTTAATTATTCAGTGCTAGTCTCTTAATAATTAATAGCTGTAAAAGAATGAGTTATATGTCTAGTTTTATATAAAGACATTTAAATTTTGTACATGTGTACATGCAAGTACACATACACTGATCACCATTATCTTACAAGTGTTCTTTTATACTAATTTCAAGTATCAAATAATTTTATACTTGTAATAGCTATTTTCTGTGTTTTTGTGTTATAAATATTAACTTTGGCCCTTTCGTTAGTTATATATTTTGTGATAGCGCTAACATATTACCTCAAAGTTTTTTTGTTTTGCTTTTGAAAGAGTGTTAGTAGGCCAGACCAGTTTTAAACACACTGTGTAGCCTAGGCTGGCTTTGAACCTGTTCTTGCCTTAGCATCCCAAAATCTATGATTATAATAGGTATATTCCAACACACCCAGGTAACCCAACTTAAATGGCTTAAAGTGTAAGAAATGTATTTGCTCCAGGTTCTAGAGGCTAGACATCCAAACTAAGTTTTATGAATCCTAATCAAGGTATCGGCAGGGCCATACAGATTGACTTTTCCAGCTTTCTATTTTTATCTGCTGCCATTCCTTTTCTTGTAGTTACATCCTATCAGCCTTTGTCTGCATCTTCGAATAATCTTCTCTTCTCTGGTAAACCTCCCTCTCTCTACTGTTTTCTTACAAGGGCACTTGTGATGGCAGTTAGTGCCCATCTGGATAATCTGAGATTTTCTTTCTTTCTTTTTTTTTTTTTTTTTTTGAGACAAGGTTTCTCTGTGTAACCTTGTCTGTCCTGGACTCACTTTGTAGACTAGGATGACCTTGGACTCACAGAGATCACCTGCTCTGCCTCCCCAGTGCTTGGACTAAAGGTGTGCCACTGCCTGGCTTCATATATCAGTATTCTTATCTTTAAGATAAGAATTACCACATCTGTAAGGGCCCTTTTTGTCTTTATAAAGTGTCATTTAAGGTTCCAGAGATTAGGATCTAGTGTTTTTGGTTGTCAATATTCAGACTGCTATAGTTCTTGTCATTGAAAAGGCTTCCACAAGGTTGAGGTTTGGCAAAGAGTTAGAGTAATGAAAGAGAAACAGAGCTGCTGGACCAGTTGAAAAATCTGCTTATGATTTGGACTCTAATAAAAATTAGTATTTGATGGGAAATGGAGGTTCTGAACACTTGTTTTTAGTTGCTTTACAACAGACCTTTGGAATTTTTGGTCTTAGGTATGGGTCATTGAAACCTATTTTATTCGACAATAAATAAAGCAGCACATGGCTCTCTGTACATTGTTTAACTCTAACTGCACAGAATGTCTTTTTGTGTTGTGAATGACTGTCTAGATTTCGGTTAGCTGCTCTCACCTGCTCTAGATGCTTCCTTTTGATAGAACAAAGAGTAATGTTTCAAACTGGTTTAGAACCCTAGAAGCAAGGACTAAGGAGAGAAGATACACTGTGAGGCATAGGGCTGGTAATAGGAGTAAATATTTGTTTTTTTTTTCTTCTTTTATTTTTTTATTATTAGTTACATTTTTTTAACTCTGTATCCCGCTCCCTCATTCCCTCCCAAACCCTTCCTTCCTCCCTCATCTCCTCCCTGCCCCTTTCCAAGTCCACTGATTGGGAAGGACCTCCTCCCCTTTCATCGGACCCTGTTTTATCAGGTCTCTTCAGGACTGGCTGCAAAGTCCTCCTCTGTGGTCTAGCAGGACTGCTTCTCCCTTTGTGGGTGGGGAGGTCTAAGAGCCTGCCATTGAGTTCCTGTGAGTTAGTGTGATGTGGAAAGGATAGGAGTTCCACAAGGACCAAATATATCTGGGCACAGAGGTCTTTTCTGAGACTGACACTCCACCAAGGACCATGTATGGATATAACCTAGAACCTTTGTTCGGATGAAGCCCGTGGTAGTTCAGTAACCAATTGGTTTCCCATAGTAAGGGGAATAGTTGTTTGTTTTGTTTTTGTTTTGTTGTGTTCTTTTTTTTACTTTTGAGACAGGGTTTCTCTCTGTAGCCCTGACTGTCTTAGATGCTTTGTAGACCAGGCTGCCCTCAAACTCAAACCATCTGCCTGTGTCAGCTTCCCTGAGTGCTGGGAACAAAGGTGCGTGCCATCATGCCTAGCTAAGAGAATTTTTAAAAAATCATTAGTAAAACATATGCTATTGATTACCATATTGGTAAGTCATACTTTTCTTCAAGGAAGACTTGCTACCATTAGCATTTTAATGAGTGGATTGGAAGTATTCCTAGCCTTGCTATAATTTCTTTAACTAGTGTGGAGATGTTTGTCCTTTACCTGATGCCTTGCTTATCCTAAAATGAAAAGGTACATAGCTATTTTTTTTTTCTCCTAAGTGAACATTCTTTGGAGATTTGAAAGAGATAAAATAGGTTGTGCTACTGGAAAAAAATAGTTATGTACTAAAATCACTAGAATAAAGAATTAATATAAAGCTATATATCAGTCATTAGACTATTGAAACAAAGTGATTCTTGTATACAGTATATGCATTCTACATTACCTTAATGTGATGGTCAGCCTTCATTGTCAGCTCGTCACAATCTTGAAGCATCTGGGAAGAAGTTTCACTGAGGGACTGTCTGCACTGGGTTGGCCAGTGGTCTATAGCAGTTTATTTTACTTCAGCTCATTAGTGTGGGCAGTACCATTCCCTAGGTCAAGGACTCCTGAACTGTAACGTGAATGGAGAAATTATTGAGTACAAGCAAGGAATCAAGTGAACCTGTATGCATTCATTTCTTTCTGTTCCTGACTGGGAGTAGTGTGACTATCTCTTTGAATTTCCTACTTTGGCTTCCTTACAGTGATAGACTGTAACCTGGAATTGTAAGCTGAAATAAGCTACTCCCCCCTCTAACAAAGATGGCTTTGTCAGGGTATTTTTATTACAGCAACAGAAAAAAAAAATGAATTTAGGATATTTAGGAAGGCTTCCTCTAGGAAAAGGAAATCTTATAGCAAGGAGTAATAAAAACATTTATGCAAGATGAATAGAGGGTAAGGAATGCATTTGCTCAAAAATTTCTAAGTATATTTAGATATTATTTCCTGACATTTTATGTGTAAAAGGTATATATCATTTAAAAATAGATTGGATTAATAGACCTTAAATCAAGTCATGAAGTTACCAAGTTTCATCTTAGTCTGTTGACAGCAGTATTAATACAGCACTGTCAGCAGATTAAAGTCTCCCTTGCAAGTAATCCTTTTGTCCTGAGTCTGGCATCTTTTAATAATAGAGACCTGTTTTCCTGTTGGAACACTCAGTGCATTTGGCATTAAGACCTTAACCTGTTGTTGTTTTCTTTTTTCCACCTTTCCCTGGCAGCTTAGTCAAACTATGAAACAGGCACGTCACCAGCTGGCATCCTTTAAAACTGTGAGTGAAAAAAAGACGCCAGTGTTTCTCAATGGTAGAAAGACAGGCTCTCCCACCCAAGAGGTAAATTAATTTCTAATATGCTGTTTTCAAAAATATGAGAAGGTATAGCCAGGAAATTGTTTTTATATCAACATAATTTAGAAATGCAAAATAATTGGAAGTAATCTTTAGTATCATTTAATAGGGAATGCGTGAGTAAATTAAATATATAAGTACAGCCTTTCTTTCTTTTTTCTTTTTCTTTTCTTTTTTTTTTTTGGCATTTTGAAACAGGGTTTCTCTGTCTAGCCTTTGCTATCTTGGACTGGCTTTGTAGATCAGCTGCCCTTGAATTCACAGAGATCTGCCAGTCTCTGCCTCCGAGTGCTGGGATTACAGGTGTGTACCACCGTGCCCAGCAATACAGCTGTTCTTTAAAAAAAAAAATCATATAATATCTGAATTCAAATAATACCTGAAGATTAGGGAAAACTTTTAGCTGAAAAGAGTAGGATATAAAATTACATATACTATAATCTTAATTTAAAAATATATGTATTTATTTATTAAATGTTAACATTTTGATGAAAATAAAGACAAAGCTCTGTTGGGGGACTTCTGTACTAGTAGGGAAGTATATACTAAACAAGTAAATAACCAGGATCTGAAATGAGAAGTGCATGTGATAAAGAAAAATGAGACAGGAAAGAGACTTCTGTGCATAGACAAGCATTTGGATAGACGAGATATAAGAGTTAGTGCTGCTCTTCTTTCCTCCCTTGCACTTGTGGGAATCAAATTTTTATTCCTTCTGCCTTCTTTTTTAAGTTTTGTAATATATATATATTACTTTTTAATAAGGAAATAGTAAGTACTATTTTTGTTTGGTTTTCAAGACAGGGAGTCTCTGTGTAGCCCTGTCCTGGAACTAACTTTGTAGATCAAGCTGGCCTTGAAATCATAGAGATACCCCCTTCCTCTCCTTCCCGAAGTGCTGGGATTAAAGGTGTGCACCACCACTGCCTGGTGTGGATACTATTTCTAGTAAAGGAATTCATTTAATTCTAAACTTAAGTTTAAATGAAGAATTAGAAACTAAGTTTAGATCCAGGCTTAAAAGTATATTTAAGCCTCTATTTGTAAAATGATGTTGTTAGGATGTCATACTCATTTCAGATTTTACCAGATTGGATGCTCAATTCTTGTGTTTTCATGTTTGCTCATTAAGTTCCAACTTTTGGCATTAACTTCCAACTTTTGGTGGCAGCATCTAGTAAAAATGACTCTTACCTAGGCTTTTTGGTATATTTCTGCCATCATCTTTCTCTTGGTTCCTTTTCCAATTTCAGTACCTACTTGACAAATGGCATGGACCATCCACATTGTGCACTGCTTAACTATAGCAATACATTCAGGGAAATGTGTTTCTAGTTGATTTCTTTATTGTGTAAAATTATAGTGCATACTTACACAAACTGAAGGATACAGCATCATTCATTGACAGTCTTATGGGACTACCACCCCATAGGTGGGTTTTTCTTTAAGTATCTTAGCACAGCCATCAAAGACATCTGTCTCTATGCTTGTAATTGGTTGGGTACTAAACTGTGAATATCTCCGTCTTTAGTATTAATTAAAAATTTATAAATTAAGTTTAAAAAGAAAATGGGTGTCTGCATGCTCATGTATGGTAGCCCATCCTAGATATAGTCATAAGGTTTCTTTTTCCTGGTAACCTGTGGTGACTTTTGAAATACTTTTTCTTTTGTGCCTTGCTTCTTCTTACACCTGCCATGGATTTGGACCATTAGAGGCACTGGTGGGTACAATTAGAAAAAGGACTGAACACTTTCCAATATGTCAGGAAAAAGGTGTCGTTAGTTCTAGAGATTGATATTTTACATTGTTTGGAATATACCCAGACATTTCAATTGTTGTTTTTCCAGAGAAAATACTATTCACATAATTAATCCTGTAGAAAAGAGGATCAATCCTGAGATAACATCCTTTTAAAACCAGTTTCATACATCAGAGATGCCATATGAGTGTAGATTATTATTATTGTTATTATTATTATTATTATTATTAGTTTAAGCTTGCTGCTTGTTTCCAGAAAATGCCATGTCATTATGATGATGATGATGATGATGATGATGATGATGATGATGATGATGATGAGTTTAAGCTTGCTGCTTGTTTCCAGAAAATGCCATGTCGTTATTTCAGATCAAAGAATAGAAATAGATCCACTCCATGAAAGTTGGGAGTGATCTGTGAAATTAGTGAAACTTTTTGGTTTTTTTGAGACAGGGTTTTACTGTGTAGCCTTGGCTTTCCTAGAACTCACTCTGTAGATCAGGCTGGCCTTGAACTTAGAGAGATCTGCCTGCCTCTGCCTCTTGAGTGGAGGGCCTAAAGGCGTACATCACCACTGCCTGGCTAGGAAACTTTTCTTACACTTACACTTTCAATTATATCTGACCTATGTTCTGCCTTCTTATATGTTTGAAGTGGAAACTACCAATCATAAAGAAGTATGTTGTAACCCAGTTGATCTCTGCCTTTATTTTCCTATTAGACTTTAGTGGCATAACATCCTATCTAATTGTTCCTGTCATTCAGAATTCCAGACATAAGCATGTTCTTGCTTGGCCTTGTCAGATTGCCAAGACGGAATTTATGGCCTTCTGTAATCCTTAGTGGCTAGAATGACTTCAAGTTGTCTTTTCTAAAGTTTATATGTTCTTTTTTTTTTTTTTTTTTTTTAAAAAAAAAAGATTTATTTATTATTTACTTTAGGTAAGAATGCTTTATCTGCATGTATACCTGAATGCTAGAAGAGGGCATCAGATTCCAGTATGGATGGTTGTGAGCCACCATGTGGTTCCTGGGAATTGAACTCAGGGCCTCTAGGAAGAGCAGACAGTGCTCTTAAGCTCTGAGCCATCTCTCCAGCTCCCTATATGTTCTAGTATATTTTTTTCAACATGTTTGGTGATTTGTTTTCATATTTGAAGTAAAAATAATAATTGTTTTACTTTATTTTAAGCTAAGATTATTCTAGAACATTCATAAAGAATGAGTATCATGAAGACATTGCTTTCCCTAGATTATGTAAAGATTGCCTTGTTTTACCTCCCCAGAAAGCACTTGTTAGAAAACCAACATGTATCAAGATAAATAAAGAAGTAAGAGAGGAACCTCCCTGTGAAGTCCCCATAGGTCCATTAACTACAGTGCATTACCAAAACTTTATAGAAAATGAGGTAGGGAAATGCAGATATAGATGCTTATTGCCCATTTCTATCTCATGTGAAGAAAATGTCTATTGAAAAATTTTAATTGGGTTATTTTTTTAATGTAAAGGTTTAAATGTTTCTCTAGTATTGTGAGTGTTAGTCTATTAGAGAGTAGACATATGTGAACTTCTTCCATTCTGTATACTATCATTTCATTTTATTAGTAGCTCCAAATTTTAGTTTTGGAGCAGTCTAGTTTATTGTTGTCTTTTGTTGCTTACACTTTTAGTCTTGTATCTCCTAACTATTGATTACATGTCATGAAGTTTTATTCCTAAGTATTCTAAGTACATTATAATTTTAGCTCTTACTTTGTGGTCTGTATTCATCTTGCGTTGATTTTTCATGAGTGAATTGGAGAAGTGGTCCACTTCATTCCTTCCTTCCTCCATTTATTTATTTATCTATCTATCTATCTTTATTTATTTATTTTGGTTGATACCCAGTTGTCTTAATACCGTTTTTTACTTATTTTCTCATTATATCATCCCTGGAACCTTTGTCAGATGAAAACTGCTGGCAGTTTTATAGGGATTCTTGAATCTGTACATCAACTTGTGATTTACGACGTTGGAAATGTGGCCAGGGTGTGTGTGTGTGTGTTCAATAAGGTTTGAGTATATTTCCCAAGCTGGACTCATGGACTCATGTTTGTATCCTCAAAGTTCTGGGACAACAGATTGTCCACCAAATCTTGGAATATTGCCAAAGAACAATATTGTCTCCCACTGTGAATGTGGTATACCTTTTCATGTATTTAGATTTTTAATTCTTTTAATTATGTTTAATAGTTTTAAGTGTACAATCTTGCACTTAATAAAGATTTAATGCTACTTGAATACATTGTCCTGCTAGATTTGTTTGTGTTATCTAAAGTCTTACTGTTTTTAAAATTTATTGCAAACATGATTTTTACTTGTAATAGCTACATTTAGTGGGTTAATGGGGTTTTTAAAAATTGTTTGCTTTTTCTTTAGGACTTTGGCTATGGGGAAATTTCATCTGTTGTGACAGGTGAGGAGAGAGATGATTTGTTTGTGGGTTACCAGCAGGATCTCCTTTCTGCAGACAAAGAAAAGGCTCTCAGCAAAGTTCAGGTAATACAATAAAGGGGAACAGATCTATAATCTTAGTTACTTGGGAGACTGAAGCAGAAGGATTACAAGTTCAAAATCAGCCTTGGAGACAGAGTGAGTTCAAGGCCAGCCTAAACAATTTTGTGAGAACTTAGCCCAGTGGTACAGTACATGTCTAATGTGCATGAAACTCTGGTTCAGTCACCAGTAATGCAAAAAAGAAGTTTGATTTAGAAAGAGATTTATGGTATATTTGGGATGTTGACTCAGGTTATTTAAAAGTTGAACAAATACTAAGGTTTCACCTTTTATTCTAGTTGTGTTTGATTATTGTATTATTTAAGATTTTTTAAGACTCATTGAAAAAAATCTGGATTTTTGCTCCCACCTGTCTTTGTTTTTATTTATATTTTCTTTTAGAAAGTAAAATTCAAAAATCCATTATTTGTTGTGATAAAAGAAGATGAACAAAAGCAATTAAATCGGCATAGTCTTCAGGCTGTTCTTCCAGAAGCCCAGGAGCATCTTGTAGAAGTTCCAGAATCCCAAAGTGATATGATAGATGTCCAGAATGTTGAGCCCAAAGCTTCAAGAATTGAACCTAAAGCTCCAAGTGTTGAGCCAGATTCCCAGGCCACTGGAGTGAAGTTTCAGACCACAGAGCCAGAAGGCCAGGCTGTTAAGACAGAGGTTCAGGACATTCTTAAAACCCAAACTCTTGAGATAGATGGGACTACTAAGTTGGAAGCCCAGGATTTTCTACCATCACACCAGGCTTTTCTATCCAGAGACCAGAATTTTCTGCCCAATTGTCAAAACCAGAATTCTTTACGCAAAGATCACTGTGTTCTCTCTAAATACTGGAATGTTCTACCTAAATACCAGGACCAGCATTTTCTACCAGTAGACCAGGAATTTCTACCTGGAAACCAATTTGCTTTACTCAAAGAGGAGAGTCATCCACTCCAATGTCAGAGCCAGGATCTCCCACCTAAAGATCAGAGTTTCCTGCCCAGACATCAATATATTTTACCGCATGTTCTTCCTAAGTGTCAGGATCATGACGTTCCTTCCAAAGACCAGAATAATCTACACAGATATCAGGAGCAGGATCTTCCACTCCAAAATCAGGTAAAATAGAGCAGGAAAGGGGGGTACAACAAGACTTTTGTGACTTTTGGTTTGCAGAAGGACCTGCAACTATTCTTCTATAGCTGATTTGGAGATTCCTAGTTGGAAATTTCCTGATTGATTTTTTTTCAAAACTCCAAAATGTTTAAGTAATGTAAGTAGTATATTTGGGAGATTTATGTGTGAAAAATAATTCTTTATTAGGATAAATATTTCTGGCAATTGTCATATGTTTTGGCAGCTGGAAGTTAGAAAGAGGCATGTACCTTTCAACATAGGTTCCAGACCAGATCTCTGCTAGAGATCATTTAGAGCTAAAGGAAGAAGGGAATGTGCAGAGAGAATGGTACAACTTAGGGTTAGAGCTGGCCAAATTCTCACCCAAGCTGATATCTAAGCTAACCTGTTATTCTTAACTAAGAAATTAGTGTATGTGTTTATTCTTTTTAAAGCAAATGTGGAGAAGGCAGAATCAGTCCTGAGAGGTAGACAAGGGAGAAAGTCTGTTTCTCTGATGTCTGTCAGGATCTCTGTGGGTACTATCAGGTCTCCGTCAGGAGCGAGGTAGAGCAGAAAAAGGACAGAAATGAGCAGAAACTTAACTGGAATTTAGCTTGGTCTTGCAGCTTAAGACCAACAACTAACAAAGTATGACTTCCTGCATAATATTTCATATTACTCTGACTTTAAGATTACCGCAAGGTTTTACCAGTCTTAAATATCATTTCTGTCGTATTATTCCTGCTAGACAATTTTTTTTTTCCCCTCTCTGTCTTTTAGGAAGTAAACTTTAAGGAGCCATTCTCTGATATGACAGATGGGAAAGGAAGAGAAATCTTTTCTCTGGCAAGTTATCAGTGTCCACCTCCCAAACCACAAGTCCAAGATTTAATCAGAAACCAGGTGGGGCAGAATGGTATTAGTGGGATCCCATTTCTAAGTTCTATTAGAATGGTTCTCTGCTCTAAGAAGGATGAGCCAAAGGTGTAAACCCTCAAAAATTCATTTCTTGCTGCTCTCTTTTTCTGTTCTATCTCTTACCTAATGATAATATGATCCTGTTTTAGTAAACTGTGAGAGTCAAATAAATTCTCCCACTCAAAAGGCAGTTAGACTCTTTTAATTTCAGGATTATTTGCTATTGCTGAATGCCACAGTATTATCACGGTCTTATTGTCCCAACATGAAGAGTGTAAGAAGTAGTTGTTGACCTTAAGCTATTCTGTAAGAAGTAGTTGTTGTCCTTAAGCTATTTTAAAGTTTGCTGAGTTTGTTAGACTTTCTTGTATGTGGTTTAGAATTAAGAATTAAAATCTATAGAGTTGGACTAAAAGTGTAGTAGCATTGTCATTGATTCCAAAGTGTTAAGATTTCCATGGAGTTCTTACTGAAGCATTTTGTATTCATGCAAAATTTTGACTAGCCGACTACTGGCTAGATGATGATGATTATGTTATTATTGTCATTGTTATTGTTTTTATAATCTTTTAGGACATGTTTCTCAAACAACCCTCAACTTTTATGAGAGGAGAGAGAGAGGATAAGGAGTTGCCTCTTGAGTGTCATCAGTATGCTCCACCTCAGTTCCGGGACAAAGTCTTCCTTAGAGAACAGGTAGAGAGCAGCAGCTATAGAATGAGGGCTGGATAACCCCTGAAAGAGAAAAAAGACCATTATTTCACTCAGGATTTATCAAGTTAGCTTATGTGTGGAATACAGAAACTTAAAGCTAAGAGTAAAATGTCTAGGTATTGTGAAATGTGCCAGAATAATCTGTGGTTTGCTTTAAAATACTCCTGAAAAAAGATGGAGAAGTCGTCGGAGAGATGGCTCAGTGATAAGAGCACTGGCTCCAGCGGAACCCAGTTCAATTCCCAGCACCCACACCATGGCTTACAACCTTCTTTAGCTCTAGTTCCAGGGGATCCAATATATCCTGACTTCTACAGACACCATGCATATAGTGCACAGTCATATACACAGGCAAAACACATATAAAATAAATTTTAAAAAAAGTTGGAGAAGTCACAGAGGTTGCTAGTAAGGGTACCATAATGGATTCATTATACTGTTTTGTTCCTACTTTATTGGGTGTTTGGAAATTTTCATGACACATGGGCAGACAAACATAGAGTCACACTCACACCCCTCTGTTTTGTCATGATTCTAGGATTTTCCCTTGTATTATAATGAGCCCATTTCTGTTGAGACAGTTTTATAGTTCCTTTTGATCAAGTGTGTCAGGCAAACTTCATCTTGGGAGAAATGGAAGATTGCAGGAAGAGTTAGTTGCTTTGGAGTACTGTATGCATGCTTCACACAGTATTTGAGACCTAACCTTCCTGGAAGAATTAGTAGAGATGAGTGTGGTGAAGAATGTGCGAAAAAGAACACGTTGCTCAGACTTAGGCTTGAGACCTGACAGGCAGTGCAGTAATTGCTTCAGGCATGTAGTGTTAAGGCCAATAACAACGGGCAAAGAACAGAAACAGACTGTCTTTCTGTTCTGCTTACCATTCTGATTGATTAAAACTACTTCAGTCCTCATCACATGCTTTAATTGCTGCTGTAGATGTCATCTTCCTGTTTGGGCAATTTATGTTGATAATTATGTTGTCTTTTAGTACAGGAGCTGTGAGCAGGCATCACATGACATAATAGATGAGAGATGGGGAAAGGAGTTATATCCAGAGTGCTATGGATGTGGTTTACATGAAATCCAGGATCCAGGCTCTGCCAGCAAGCAGGTAGAGCAGAGTTTAGTAAGGTGTAAGCAGTGGGGAAAAAGTAAGAGTTTGGGCTGGCCTTTATAGAGGTATATTACTAACAAAGACATTAATGTTATTATCTTCATTAATAACACTTTTAAAATGATAGCTCACCTTCATGAAGTATTAACAATAGCCAAAATGGTTTTAGAACCTTGTATGCATTATCTTGCTGAATTATCATGGTAACCTGGGGGGTAGATGCTGATATGACCTTTGTTTTATAGGTAAACTTTAAGATTATTTTGCAGATGGTGCTAAGATTGGTAGTGACAAGAAATATTTCTGCTTTTATGGTATAACAGATCAGAACATTCTGGCTTATTTAGATTACCTAGAACTATCACTGAAGCCTGTACTATTTTCACTATTATGCCACTGTTTACACAGTTTGATGTGTGTTTTAGAGCTTACATTTTAGGCAGCAGCCATCTGTTAGGACAGCTGAAAGTTGGCAAGAGGCTTTGCATCTTCGTGGCCACAAATGTCTTCCACCCAGACAACGGAGAGACACATGCATCAGGCAACAGGTACAGCAGCCCACAGAGTATGTGCTATTACAGACACCTTCCTAACCTGCAAGCAGGGAGGCTGACCAAAACCACATCGCTGCAGGGGTTATTTTAGAGCTTGTGCTGGAACTTGTTGGGTGGTGTTGGCCAAAGTTTGGCGATAGTAAGTTCTGTAGTGTTAAATGTCACAAGACTGTGGTCTATAAGTCTTATATATTCCCACTAAAATTCTACTACTCTATAATTTCTGTTTGTGGGTTTACATATTTTAGTATAAAAGACTAGGTGACTGGTAGTGTTAGGGTGCCTGAAAGAGATCAAGAAATTTCCCCTTGACCTTGTTACGGAGATCAGAATGGTAGGAAAGAAAATGGCAGAAAGTAGGATGTGAATTGCTGTTCTTTAGGACTTTTTATTTGGGCCGCTAAGTTAGACATAGGGGTGTACTGTCATGCCTTCTTCAATATTATCATTGAGATAGTCTGAAGTATAAGGCCCTTTTTGAAAAAAATATTTTAAATAAATAAATTAATTAATTAAATTATTCACTTTGAATCCTGGCTGTAACCCCCTCCCTCATCTCCCAGTCCCACCCACCCTCACTCTTCTCCTATGCCCCTTCCCTAATCCCCTGATAGGGGAGGACCTCCTCCCTTTCTGTCTGACCCAAGCCTATCAGGTCTCATCAGGGCTGGCTGCATAATTTTCCTCTGTGGCCTGGCAAGGCTGCATCCCCCTCCCTCCGTCCCAGGGATAGCTGAGGAAAGAGCCAGCTACTGAGTTCATGTCAGAGACAGCTCCTGCTCCCCTTACTAGGGAACTTACTTGGAAACTGAGCAGCCTACGGGCTTTCTCTGAGCAGGGGCTCTAGGTCCTCTCTATGCATAGTCCTTCATGGGAGTATTGGTCCTTGTAGGGACTCTGGGCTCAGGTTTTTTGGCTCTGTTGGTCTCTTTGTGGAGTTACTGTCTGCTCCAGGTCCTTCTATCTCTGTCTTCTTCCATAAGGTTTCCTGTACTCTGGATAAGGCCCTTTTCTAGGTTGGGGCTTTTGCATTTTTTTTTCCGTTGACCTGAAGAGTCATCCTTTTTTTCTTCATTGATTCTTTCTGTCTGTTATAATTTAGGTTTAAAATGTCCCCAAAAAGGCACATTTGAAGGCTTGGCCCCCAGCTGGTGGTGTTTTTGAGATTGGATCATGAAGACACTGACCTCATTAATGGGCAGTTAGGAGGTGGGATCTAGTACAGAAGAACATCACTAGGTGTGTGTCTTGGAAGAATGTGCCTTGTTCCTGGCCTCTGCCTGGTTCAATCCAGCTCTTCCTGTCCATGTGAAATGTATCATTTTGCTCTACTGCATGCTCCTCCCATAATGTTTTGTCTTACAGTACATGATCCCAGAAATAACACAGCCATGTGAATGTGACTACAGGTTGACTAAGTCACATCCTCTGAAACTAAGTCAAAACAAGTCTTTAAAGCCTCCCTTGGTTTACTTTCTCAGGAATTTTGTTGCATAAAGAAAATAAAAATCTGGGCATGGTGGCATATGTCTTTAATCACAGCACTTGAAGGAGAGGCAGGTGGATCTCTGTGAGTTCAAAGCTGACCTGGTCTACATAGACTCTGTCTCAGGAAGGAAGGAAGGAAGGAAAGGAAAGGAAAGGAAAGGAAAGGAAAGGAAAGGAAAGGAAA
>NW_026596039.1:591617-755905 GCF_907164565.1 Psammomys obesus | reverse complement strand
AGGAAAGGAAAGGAAAGGAAAGGAAAGGAAAGGAAAGGAAAGGAAAGAAGGAAGGAAGGAAGGAATAAGGGAAACAGAAAGAGACAGAGAAAGGAAGAGAGACAGAAATAAGAAAAGAAAGAATGAGAGAAAGAAAATCAAAGCTTTCACACTGTCACTGCTATTACTAGTTAAAGATACTTATTTGTTGTCAGTATTACCTATTCTGACTATATTAGAGCAAGAGTGATTTCTTTTTGGATGTATATTCCACAGTCCCTTATTTTTTCTTGTAGACCCTTGTGCCATTAATTATCCTGTATCATGAATATATCTTTTTTTAAATAATTTATTCATTTTTATTTTATGTGCGTTGGTGTTTAGCCTGCATGTATGTCTGTGTGTGGATGTCAGATCTTGGAGTTACAGACAGTTGTGAGCTGCCATGTGGGTGCTGGGAATTGAACCTGGGTCCTCTGGAAGAGCAGTCAGTGCTCTTAATCACTAAGCCATCTCTCCAGCCCCTCATGAATATATCTTAAATTACTTCCCTGTGTACATGTTCTCATGTGTTTTCCATTTTAACAAACAAACAACAAAAACAAAAAAACAAAACTACTTCAGACCAGAGAGATACGGATCATTGGTAGAGAGCTTGCCCCGCATTCGCAAGGCCCTGGCTTCCTTACCCGGAACTGCAAAAACAACAAAAACAAGACTCCTCTTGATTTCTATAGACAGTGGTTTTGAAGATACATAATTCTTCATGATACTTGTTTTTTTTTAAAACCAAATTGTGATTTGCAAATAATTTTACATGATCATGACAACCAGTTTATTTTAAAAAGAATAATCAATGATAACTAGCTATCTTTTTATCTTCCACTGACTTAGACACAGGCAGTTTCTTTGTTACCTATGTTCTTATTACTGTCCTCAGCAATACCCTTGAACTTAAATAGTGTTTAGAACGTCCCCAGGTCCATTCTTGTTAATAAATCAGTGGATACTTGTTCTTACACGCTGCTGACCTGCAGCATTTGAAAAACTAAACTGCTTGTTCCTGAAAAGGTTCCTGAAACCTTTTCTTCTTTGTGAACAGCCAGTTTCCAGATTCACTCCTAAAATTCTGGTCACTTTGTTTGAGCCTTTCTGCTTACTGAATTATTTAAATTACTAAACAGTCTCAGTTTCTCTCTCCCTCCCTCCTCATTCCTCCCCTTCATTCTCTTCCCTCCCTCTCCCTTTCTTCCCTTCCTCCCCCCTGCTCCTATTTCCCTCTCTTTTTTCCCCTCTCTCTTCCTTCTCCCTCTCTCCTTCTTCATCTCCACATATTTACTTTGTGACTTCAGCTGCCAGATATTTTTCTTTCTTTCTTTCTTTCATTCATTCATTCATTCATTCATTCAATCTCTTTACAGCCTGATCCCAGCTCCCTCCTTTCCTCCCAGTCCTACCTTCATGCCCCTTCCCCCACTTTCCCCTCACCTTCTCAGAGAAGGGAGGCTCCCAAAGGTTTTCAACCCACCTTGGCACCTCAAATCACAGCAGGACTAAGCACGTTTTCTCCCTCTGGGACCAAGTAGGAGAGGCAGCCCAGCTAGGGGAAGGGGATTCAGTGGCAGGTAACAGAGTCACAGACAGCTCCTACTGTTGTTGTTAGGGGGTCCACATGTTGACCAACCTGTACATCTGCTGCATATGTGTAGGGGGTTCTAGGTCTAGTCCATGCGTGTACTTTGGTCACTGATTCAGTCTCTGTGAGCCTTCATGGGCCCAAGTCAGTTGACTCTATAGGTCTTTTTGTGGTGTCCTTAACCCTTCCGGCTCCCTCTGTCCTTCCTTGCACTCTTCCACAAACCTCCCTGAGCTCATACTATTGTTTGGCTGTGAGTCTTTGCATCTGTTTCTGTCAGCTGCTAGATGAAGCCCCTCAGAAGGCAGTTATGCTATGTTCCTGTCTGCAAGCATAGCAGAGTATCATTAATAGTGTCAGGGGCTGACTGACTTCTATTGGGTGAGTCTCAAGTTGAGCCAGTTATTGGTTTGCTATCTCTTCAAACTCTGCTCCATCTTTATCCCCATACTTCTTAATTTTAGATAATTTTTCGATGAAAAAATTATTATTGTGTGTTTATGGCGTGACATAAATGTTATTCACATCCCATGGAATGTGTGTGGAGATACAGTTTTGTAGAGTTAATGTCATCATTAGCTTCACTTGTCACCTTGGCTCACCTGAGAAAAGGAAACCTCAGTTGAGGAATTGCTTCAATCAGATTGGCCTGTGAGCATGTCTGAGGGGAATTTTCGTATTTGTTAATTGATGTAGAAGGGCCCAGCCTGTTGTGAGTGATGCTATTCATCAGCAAGCCAGGGGAGGCAGGCAATGTAAGCAACATTACTCCATGGTCTCTGTTTTAGTTCCTGATTTAGGTTCCTGCCTTAGCTTTCCTCAATGATGGACTATAACCTGTAAGCCAAGTGAACCCTTTCATTCCCTAATTGCTTTTGGCTAGTGTTTGTCACAGCAGTAGAGAACTAAACTGGAATAGTTAGTGGTCTCCTACAGTTCCTTGAGTTTCAGGAATCAAACACAAGTCTCCAGGCTTGTGCAGCAAACACCTTTACTTTCTCAGTCATCTGGCCCCTTTAGATACTCATAAGGCAGACTGGGGGCAGTTTTGCATTGAACTTTTCTCTTCTATTCTTGTTGCCATCATTTGGCTTAGGCCGTTGCCATTTCTTAACCAGTCTTTTAATTTGACTTTAAGTATCTATCTTCAGTTTGTCTGATCTAGGAAACTTGATTTCCTGGCTTTGACTTTTCTATTACATTTCATTTATCTTTCACAATATGGTCACATAGAACCTGTTATTTAGAGATGCCAATTTAATTTTTAGTGTTCTCAAATTGATCAGTTAGAAGAATTCATTATTATAAATTTTTCAATGCAAAATATTAAATGCAGAGGTATAGATAGCATAAAGATCAAAGTTACCTTTCCATTTTTATTTCCTCAGCCTTTTCTTTCCTTCAGACATAACTATTATCAGCAGCTTAAGGCTCATCAGTCTACACCACTTAATTTGCATAAACATACATATATGTATGCTTACAAATAAAGTTTTGATTGGATTGTATATAGGCTGGATTTTTATATGACATTGCATATTGATTGTTCAACTTACTTTTTAAGCTTCACATATTGAACTGTGATAATAATAATCTTATTTTTATATGTAGTAGAGATATGCAAATATTTAGGTATACTTACACCCTCTTGGAGATGTTTCTAACTTCTTGTGCCTCTGACTTTTACATTTACCCACTAGAAGCCGGTAGCAGGACACTGCTCCAAGCCCACTCCTGCTCCAGATTATGACAAACAGAAATGCCTGTAGGCATTATCAGAAGTGCCTGGGAGATAATTTTATCCATAGACAAGTGTTAAAAGGAAAAGTATTTTAAAAATTAATATGGAGAATTAAAAATGAAATATGAAGAAGTAATTCTGTGTTTCTTGTAATGTATGATGAACACCTTATAAAACTTTTAAGAACAAAATGTTGGTATATATAAATGTACTACTTGGATAAATTCTTGTACATTGTTTAAATTCTAGAAATACACAGACAACCGGGATGTTAGTAGAGTGCTTGATTGATTAGTACAAGTAAAATCCCATGGTCCCACAATAAATGAGTGTTTAATTTTTTTAAATTGTTGTAAAATACATGTTACAAAATTTACCAAGTAAACAATTTTATTTATAATATAAATATATTTTTGAATTTTTGAAAGAGTCTTTATATATATCATACATAGCCCAGATTGGCCTTGAACATGAAATCTTGCCTTACAATCCCATTGGGATTGTAGATATCAGCCACCACAAAGCTCATTTTAAGGGTCTTCAAATATAAAACCCCGTGGCAGTAAGTACTTTCACATTGTTAGACAGCCTGTCAACTGACTATCTCTAAAACTTTTTTTAAACTGTGTATATCTGGAACTCTATACCAATTAAACAAAAGCCTCCTGCTCCCTTCTCCTGCACTATCCTGCTTCCAGTCTCAGAGTCTGATTGCTTTAAGTACCTTATGACATAGCTTCAAACAGTATTTGTCCTTTTGTGACTGTCCTGTTGCACTTAGCATTATGTTATAGCATAGTACAGTATTTTCACTTTAAAATTTTTAATAATATGTGTGTGTTGTATTTTGTTTATTGATTTATTGATGTGTACTTAGGTTGTTCTGAATAATACTTTAACACACATGAGTATATAACAGGGAAATGTCTCTTTCTGCTGCCGAAGCCAATAACTAGAGAAGCAGTGATGGGAGAAAGAGCTTTATTGGTAATAAGCTAGCAAGTGTGAGATGGAAGGCTTTCACACCCAAGTTCCATCTTGTCAGAGGTTCCAAGCTGGAAAGCTTGCATGGTGATTCTGGGAGTCTGTAGTCAGGTGAACACTGGATTGATGATTAATTCCTTTGTGTGTTTGTGCTGGGAAACCCATGCATGCAAGGCGAGTGTTTTACCATGGGGCTCTCCCCCTAGCCTGACAATTAATTCTTGTAGTAATTGATTGTGCTGACATGGTTTTGGTTCATAGGTCACCAGGAATTCCAGGCATTCCTCTTTCCTGTAAACCTAATGCTGATGAGTAGGAAGTCATCCTGCCAGTGGTTTTCTTGTATGGCAAGGCTGACATCAGTGTTAAGTATTTGGAAAGTGGGTCATAATGGACCAAGGCAAAGCAAACACAGTGAAAAATGGATTTACTCTACTGTTAGGGCATGAATTAACCAATTCAATTTCAGTTAGCAGACTTGTATTGTATGAGTGAATTTACTTACCTGGTTTGGACTATATAATACTTCTGGTCTCTGGGATAACAACTTAAAGAAGGAAACATTTATTTTGGTTCATGATTTTGAAAAATTCCCTCCCGTGGTTTCTTGGTCCCAGGTACTTAGATAGAACATCACTGGCAGCAATGTGTGAAGAAGCAGATGTTCAAGTCATGGTGGACACAAAGAGAGGAAGGGACTCAGGATCCAGCATAACCTTCAAATTCACACACCCAGTGAGCTACTTCCTCCAACTAGGCCCTACCTCCTAAACTTTCTAAAGCCTACCAAAGTAGCAACAATAGCCGGGGACCAGTATATGAACATACTGGGGTGGGGCATTCATATTCCAAGCATACCAGATTTGAAAATTTCTCCCATTTCCTATGTTGCCTTTTTACTTTCACAGTGTCCATTTGTGTGCACGTATTAATGTGGTCTAATTCATTTTTTTTATGATACCTATTTTTTTTTTTATTCAAGAAATTGTCAAATCTGGTTCTAAACAGCTTTCCCCTCTTCCAGGCATTCTGTGGTTTGCTTTCTTATGCTTACATCTCTTGATGTGACTCATGTTGAGTTCATTTTTGTAGATGGTGTATACTAAGGGCTGAGATCTATCTATCTATCTTATCTATCTATCTATCTATCTATCTATCTATCTATCTATCTATCTATCTTGTCGGGAAAGCCATTTCCTCAATACTATTTGTTGAAGAGACTGTCTTTTCCCAATGAATGATTTTGGCTTCCTTATCTAGAGCATTTGACCATATGTACGAGGTCTTATTTATAGTCATTTAGTTAATATTTATATTCATTGTTATTTAGTTACATTTGTTTTAGCTATTTCTGTGTAAAGGTCCTGATTTAGTGTACATGGTTTGGCTGGAGATATAACTCAGTAGTAGAGTGTTCACTACATGTGCACAAGCCCCTGGGTTTCACCCTCAGCACCATAAAAAAGAAAAATTATTATTTTTTCTTTACCATTGATCCCTTACCATTGATCTCAGCCAGCAGCATCAGAACTCAACTCTGAATAAAACTTATCTCATGTATATTTTCTCTGTAGGGCACCTACCCCACTGCATGCACCCAAGGCTGTTGTGCAAGGAATTGAACCCACATCACAACCTTTCTATGCTTAGGAGTGATAATATGTCAGTATATTGATAATATGTCAATATACTGAGGGGTGGAGGGTCATCTTGATGAGAGAAATTACCAACAACAGTACAAAAACACATCAAGTTTGTCACCAAGTAGACTGTGCAAAGGGTGCTTGTGTATCTGAGAGCTGAAACAGTCCAGCTGGCAACATGCATTTTTTTGTTACTCAAATCTTTATGTCTCCGCTTGTCTGCAACTGTGAATGTTGAACTTACATAGATGTGGATGAATTAGACAAGTTTGTAAATATGATGATGAGTACAAAATAAAGATTGGCTAAATGTACAATTCAGTAATTTGTGAGTATTTACTACAGTCAATATGAGAGTATTTTCATCACCTCAAAAAAATCCTGTTGCTAGGAACAGTCTGGTTCCTTAATCTCACCTCTAGTACTAAGGATCAATAACTTTTAAAATAAAGAATTTTAAACTATTTTTTTCTTTTTAAAAGTTAGAAATTATTGCTTAGGTTATAGAATGCTCAGGTAGGTGTACCAACTAACATGACTTTGTAGAGGATATAGTAGATACTTAGCCCCAGTTTCTTCCATGCCATACCAGACAGACACACCAAGAGGACTCACAGAAATTTTAGCAGTTTTGTCCTAATTTGTAATTGGATTTTGTAGCAGGTCTATGAGGAGTATCCATTGGGACTGAGCACTGAACCTCAAACTCGACTGGCGTTTCAGTCTGGAGTGGATCAAGAAGAAGACAAAAAAGAGGTATGCAGTGGTGCTGCTTCTGAATTCTGTGTGTAGTTGGAAGCAATTAACTAGTCCAAACAACAGGAATTCTGGGGCTGGAGAAATGGCTCAGCAGGTAAGAACATGCTGCCCTTTGAAAGAATCTGAGTTCAGTTCCCAGCCTCTACATGGGCCCTCACAACCATCTATAGCTCCAGTTTCAGGCAATCTGATGCCTTCCTCTGGCCTCTGCAGGCACATATGCACTTAAAAATACAGGCATACATACATGGAAAATGCTTTGCCAGCATGCACAAGAAATATGAAAGATTTGAGTAATCCAAAATGTATGTTGCCAGCTGGGACTCCCTTTGAATCAGCTCACAAACAAGCATACTTTTGCAATCTACTTGGTGACATATTTGATGCTTTTTTGTGCTTTAAAAAGGGTTGGTAATTTCTCTGATTAAGATCCATCCCCCAACACACACTATTCTGCTAACACAATATCACACCTAAGCATAGAAAGATTGTAGTGTAGATTTAATTCCTCGTGTAAGGGGTAGAGGGGGAGAGGCTGTTACGTGCCTTAAAGAGAAAATACACGTGTTAGATAAAATAAAAATGAATAAATATTAAAAGAAAAAATGGGTTGGAGAGATATCTCAGTGGTTAAGAGCACTGATTGCTCTTCCAATAGACCTAGGTTCAATTCCCAACACCTACATGGTATCTCACAACCATCTGTAACTTCAGTCCTAGAGAATCCGGCACCCTCTGTGGGCACTTCACATACATGGTACACAGTTGTACAGGCAGGCAAAAACATTCATACACATAAAAATAAATGTATTTTTTTAAATAGAAAAGAAAAACCAGAAATTCCAAAGATGTTAAGTCGTCATAATGTGCTTAACTTTCTTACAGGCTCCTGTAAGAAAGGGGCATTTGTGTGGAATCAGATTTGATCCAAGTGAATTTCTCTAGTTGTATATATTTGCCAGTATAACTTACATAAAATAATATTTTAAATATTTGGCTTTTCTTCCCCTTCAATGAAAAGGTAGTTTAAATTAAGAGTTTAAATCCTGTCCGTGTGCCAGTGTTAGATGTGAAACATTTTTCTGGTGCATCTTCAATAATAAGAGTCATTCTTTAGGATTCTTCTTACCAAAGCATATGTATAAATATGTCATTCTTTTGAGTAGCCTATGTCCTTGAAAGAGAATATGTTAATCCAGAGGTGTAAACAGATCATGACAGTATAGTACCACTTGCTTTTATTATGCTTATTCCATTTATGATCATGATAACCTGGATATACTTCATCCCATCTGAACTTCTCCCCATTATGTATGGCTAGGCTTGAAGTGTGTTTTTGTGATGTGATTTTAGTCTTTACAAGTTAAATGGGCTATTGTTCTATTATGAAATGCCTTTCTCTTTGTGCGGCTCTACTTTTATGATACTGCTTGAGAACACAGGGTAAATATAATATGTACCTTATTGTGTCAAATATAACAATTTCCTAGGTACTATTGACAAGTGGACTATACTAAGGGCAAACTGATATACTGCATTTTTCTTCAGATCATATTAACTATTTCAGCTTTTACTAAGGTAAACTAAATTTTCACTTTCACCGGTTTGTCTATTAACAATAGCTATGTACTTGAAAACATAATATTCTTATTGTATATACTGCCATGAATATAGAAGGAATTTAATGATCTTATCACCTGTAATCTCACTATCTTGACAGTTTTCTTTAGAATAAGAATATTGTCTTTCTTTGTAAAGTTGTCTGTGAATGGGCTTAATACTTTTAATCTCTTTCCTTTAGCGTCAAAAGCAGTATCTGAGACAGAGGAGGCTTTTCATGGATATTGAGAGAGAACAAGTAAAAGAACAAAATAGACAAAGGGAACAGAAGAAGAGAATGGAAAAGTAAGTTCCTTGATTTGTATTCTGAGGCTTAAATGATCAGTTAAGGTAATGTAATGCTTGCTAAGGCTAAGGGCTAAAAATCATCAGTTTTGGGCTCAGGATATAGTTCAGTGGTAAAACATATCCTTAGCATTCATAGTGCCCTAGGCTCAATCCCCAGCCACTATACCACTCGCTCCCCTAAAAGAAAAAAAGAAGAGAAGGATGAGCAATAATCAAGCAGTGGTTTTGTGGTTTTGCTCTAGAAATAATCACTTTTAATCTAGAGAAAGTGCTAAAGTTGTAGGTAAGTACACATATTATATATAATTTTCTGAGACAAAACTCACTTTGTAGGAACTCACTGTGTAGACTAAGCTGACTTTAAACTTGTCATCTTTTCCCTCTGTCTCCCAAGTGCTAGGATTACAAGTAGACTTCTGTATTTTACTTGTTTGACTTTTTTATACTTAAATTTTAGAACAGTTTGTATTAAAATTTAGCGATAGAGTTTCCAAATATCTTCTGCCCCAGACATGCACAACTTTTTCACTAGTAGAGTTTTGTTATACTTTGATAAGCCTACATCAACATTCTGTTACACAGAGTTCAAGGCATGCTTTTAGATTCATTGTTGGTATTGTATATTCAAGTATGTAGTAGTGAAATGTGTCACACACATATCATACAGATTATTTCAATTGCCCTGAAAACTCTGCCATTTCCTCCCTCTCAAGGCCCTCACTTCTCTGGTTCTGTGGTTTCTCCTTCTCCAGTGAGTGTGTAAGCTTTTCAGGTTGGTTTTCTATATTTAGGGATAAGTATTCTTTCACTTACTTTCCATGTTTTGGTGGTTGTTTCTTTTAAAACTGTGTGTGTGTTTAGGGGGCACTCATGCTTGTGGAGGTCAAAAGACAGCTTGTAACAGTCATTTTTCTTGCATCCTAAGGATCAAACTCAGGTTGTCAAGCTTGGTAGTTGGTTACTCTCATTTGTGCCACCATTGCGCCAGTATGTCTTGTTGTAGGTTACAAAGTTTGTAGCTGGGTAATAGTGATGTTTACTTTTCTCCTCTAGGAGCGTGCCTAGTCCCTTTCCAGCACCATCATCAGGAGGGGAAGCCCCACCTCCATTTCTTCATTTTAAATGATACTATTTTCTTATTTTGACTTTAAGAGTTTTTAATGTATGTGTTGAGTACAGGGTCCTTGCAAAATCTTTTGAAATATTTTCTTTCAGTCTCTGTCATGTCTTTTCATTCTTTTAACAATGTCTTTTTTCAGAGCAAAAGATTTTAATGAAGTCTAGCGTATCATTCCTTTTTCATGGATTAATTCTACATACTTAAAACACTAGCTTTGTCAGTTCTGTTATCTTCTAGGAGTGATATGGTTTTATTTTATGTTTAGGTTTGTAATTCATTTTGAGGGGTTTTTGTTTCTGCTTTTAAAGACAAGGCCCAGGCTGGCCTGGAACTCAATGAATCTAAGAAGAATCCTGAACTGCTGTTTCTCCTCCCTGCTCCTTTCAGTATTGAGACTATAGTTCTTGATTCCATGATGCCTAATTGAGAAGTGGGTCATTTGTTTGCTTGCTTGCTTTGTGATATTTTTGAAAACATAATCTTGCTGTTTAGCCCAGATTGGTCTTGAACTCATAATCTGTCTGTTTCAGCCCCTGAAGCCCTGGGATTATAGATATGTACCACCATGCCTAGCTGCACGTTTTCAGTTAAGTTTTTATAAGAAAGACAAGGTCTGTTTTGCTACCACTATTTATTATGTCTTTTATTCATTATGTTGTCTTTGCATCTTTGTGAAAAATCAGTTGATTGTATTTATGCAATTCTATTTCTGAAATCTCTGTTCTGTCCTATTGATCTATTTGTTCATTCCTTTGAAAATACCACCCAGTCTTGATTATTTTAGATGTTTATTAAGTCTGGAGTATCACCTGCATTCTTTCCCTCTTATGTTGTATCAGTTTTACTTCATAAACTTTAGAATTAGTATATCTGTGTCCATGTGATAACTTGTTTAATTGTACTGTAATTCTGCGCTTTGTGGGCAAGGCTAAGAGAACTAGCATTTCGACAGTACTTGGCTGTATAATTTTTCAGGTTTTTTTGTTTGTTTGTTTGTTTTGTTTTTTAACTATTTATTTTACATGTGTGAGTATTTTACTGACATGTATGTTTGTGTACCAGAGGCATGCATGCCTGTTTCCCACATAGGTCAGAAGCAGGAGTCAGATCTCTTGGAACTGGAGTTACAGACATTGTGAATGGCCTTGTGGGTGTTGAGAGTTAAAGTGGAGTCCCCTGGAAGAACAGTCAGTGTTTTTAACTGCTAATTTCTCTAGCTCTGCTTTTTTTCTTTCTTTTCTTTTCTTTTCCTTCTCCTCCTTCTCTTTTGATTACTAACATAATAAAATCTCTCTTTTGATCACTAATATAAATGTATTTTTAAATCTGTTTTTTTTGTTCCCAATTGACATATAGGAAAATGACTAAAAAAAATGAAACATTTACCTTTTTATTTATTTATTTATTTTTATAATTTATTCACTTTGTATCATCGCTGTAGCCCCATCCCTCATCTCTTCCCAATCCAACCCACCCTCCCTCTTCTCCTATGCCCTTTCCCTAGTCCCCTGAAGGGGAGTTTCTCCTCACCTTCTATCTGACCCTAGCTTATCAGGTCTCATCAGGACTAGCTGCATCATCTTCCTCTGTGGCTTGGCAAGGCTGCAGCCCCCTGCCCCCAGGGGCAGGTGATCAAAGAGCCAGTCACTGACTTCATGTCAGAGACAGGTCCTGTACCCCTTACTGGGGAACCCACTCAGAAACTGAGCGGCCAATGGGCTTCCTTTCAACAGGGGGTACCTTTTCATTTTTTAGAACATTTTTTTTTTTTTTTGTAAAATACTATAACTGCTGTTAGACTATTTGTTTTTGTTTTGTTTTGTTTTTTGTTCATTTTTTTTTTAATTTTACTTTATTTACTTTACATCCAAGGGTGTTCCCTCTCTCCTCTCCTCCCAGTCCCCCTAAAGTGACTTTTTATATAAGCCTGCTGTTATTATTAGTGTCAAGAGTGTTTTTTCACTGATTCTTTTAGGATTTTTTTGTGTAGCTGAACGTAATATCTTTGAACAATGACATTTCCTTCCTAGTTTCTAACCTTTATTTCCTTTTTGTCTGGTTGCATTTGCAAAGATTCCCAGTGCAATGTTGAGAGAAAATGTTCAAGGACTATTTTTGGTTGTTCCTGAGTTTAGTAAGGAAACAAGCTTACAGTTTCTCACCATTAAGTATGGTCTTAGCTTGTGTGTGTGTGTGTGTGTGTGTGTGTGTGTGTGTGTGTGTGTATATATGTATGTATGTATATATATATATATATATATATATATATATATATATATATATATATGCATATGGAGGTCAGAGGTAGATGATGTCAGGCATCTACCTCCATCACTTTCCACCTTATTTTTGAGATAGAGTCCCTCGTTGAATCTAGAGTTTGATATTTTGGTTAGGATAGCCCCTGGAATTTTCATGTTTCCATTTCTCAATGATGGAGTTACCACACCTGGCTTTTACACAAGTCCTGAGTTTGCACATACTCATCCTATTAAGCTATCTTCTCACTTCTCTGAAATGGGTATAATACCTATCTTCTGGTATAATGATTACATGAAGTGGAGAAATATAAAGAACTTACTATTATGTCTGTTCTGTCCTTACTAAAATTACTGTAAAGAGTCACTATCACTGCCATAATGTTTAATAAATAGAGGACAGGCAGATGGAGAAAAGGAGACCCAAAAATGTTAATTCAAGTACTAAAAGTGATACAGGGATCATCTGCGCTAACATTTCTTACATTTTTTTATTCTTAGTACCCATTTTTTTGCTACTTTGGGTATACAGTTTTATAAGTGGTATGTAGTTGAAAATTTACTGAGAAATCATAAATTTACTTTCTTGATATCATTATATATGTAATTATATGGAGACAATATAATAATAAACTTTTGCTACCTATTAAAGATGAGGACATTTGCATACCAATGAAATGAATATGCTAATTTAGTTTTTATAACTGATTTGAATATTTGACCTTTAGGATGTAGAGGATTTTCAGTATTTTTCAGAGTTGATATTTTGATTTGATAATCATTAATGCTGAGAATTCACTTCAAATAAAGACATTGTACAAAATGGGTGAAGTATGCCTAGAGCCTTGTTAGATGTTGTTAGAAATTCTTTTCTACTACCAAGCCAAAATGTATGTAATGGTTTTTAAGTTAGCAACTGTTAATAGTTTTTAAAAATAAAATATTCTAACACAATACAATCTAAAGATTTACTAACTTGGAACTTAACAACTGATACAATCTTAAGATATAGTAATTTGATCCTGAGGAATGATGTAGGAACATATAGAAAGTCTTTGTTTTAAAAGCAGGAAACTTTCTGTGAAAAACACTGCAGTTTGCAACATAACAGTATTCTCAATTCTCTGCTGAGGTATTTCAGACAGTGCTTAATGTCACGGCCATGCACAGAAAAAAAGTGTGCACTAAGTTTAAAATCAATGCTGTAGGGAAGTCATTTTCATCATTATGTATTCAGAAACCTTTCACTGTTGCCAAAATTGTATGGCCCCTCTATTAAGTTGTATAATCCTGTATGAGAGTGGCACACAGTTTAAAGAAATTGGGAGCTGGAGAACCAGAGCAAATTCCCACCCTAAACAACACTATCATCTGTCTTGTTTTTGATGAATGAAGATGTTTTGGAAGCACAGGGAACTGGGCATGGTTGCAGTGAGTCTTGGCCAGGGACACTTAAGAGGCTGAGCAAATGGCAATTTTGGTGAGAACTCAGGCACACATAGCCAGAGACTCCATTAAGAATCATCTAGGCCTTGCCTTTTGAGACAGGATCTCACTATGTACCCCAGACTGCTCTCAAATTCCACCTGCTTGACTGCTGTTACAGGCATGTACTATCATGCCCAACTTTATTATTAGACCCAGAGCCTAGCTGTGTACCTTCTAGTCAAACGCTCGACTACTGAACTACACCCTGAACTCGTATGTTATTTCTTCTCCTTCTCCCTCCCCCTTTTTGCTCTCCGCTCCTTTTCCTTCTCTTCGTCCTCCTCTTTGTGGTAGTTTTCCTTCACTATCTGCTCCTCATCGATTTTTATTCTAAAGATTTTTTTAAGTATGTATATATATGTGTGTCTCTGTGTGAGCCTGTGCACCTGACTGCAGGTGCTTTTAGAGTTCAGAACAGGGTATTAGATTACCTGGAGCTAAAGTTACAGGCAGTTTTAAGTTGCCTGATGTGGGTGGGTGGGAACTGAACTCTTGTCCTCTGTAAGACCACTGACCCATCTCTTCATCTCATTTTGTTTATTTGTTTTTCAATATATAGGATATTATATAGACCAGGGTATCCTTAAATACCCATGTAGCCAAACATGGCCTTGAACTCCTGATTCTTTTATCTCTACCTCCTATGTGCCAGAATCACAGGTTTAAACCATAATACTTTGACAACAGTATATTTTCTCTCTCTCTCTCTCTCTTCCCTTAGTTGACTTTTTAAGAGTACTTCCTTCTGACTGAATGTCCTAGTTCCTTCACAGTAGAGTGTACAAGGACTGAGGAAGTTTTTAGTGTGACAGTCCACTGGTGAGACCAGATTTCCTTTGAGGTGCTTGTGTTTTGTGTATGTCTTTATTCTTATTTATATCCCAGCCCAAGGTATGTAACAATACTGATGATGTTGTTATCTAAAAGCCACTTTATGGTAAGTGTGCTTGTACATTTGGCTAGGCTGATGTGTCCTGGCAAAAATCATTATCAAGTTGTCTAGTATGGTTTTTGGTAGATTTCTAATATTTCAGGGTTTTGTTTGTTTGTTTGTTTTTGATGTCAGGCTTCATGTGGCCAAGGTTGATCTTAAATTTACCATATAGTTGAGGACGACCTTGAACTTTTGATCCTCCTGCCTGTTCAAGCATAGTTAGCACCTTTCAATTGCTGAGATTGCAGGTATGCTTTGTGTATGATAGGCAAGCAGTCATCTAAACTATACTGCATGTGCAGCTTAGCTCTTTTGTATTTACAATGTTCTTTAGAACTGTGGTTATATAATCTTTCTCAATTACAACAGTAGAGTCTAAGGAAGGATATTGGCTCTGAGGAAGTCTGTAATACCTATGCCATATTTATCTTAATATGTCTTATCTTTTGGCCATAATTATGGTCTGATCAACATTAAAGATATCTTTCAGTTCTTTGTGGGCCTGTCAGGCTAAAGACAGAATAGAAATGTATTTAGCTGAAACCAATATGCCTCTCCTGTAGGCTTGTTGTCTAGCCTAAATCATATGACAAATGGCATAATCAGTGGGAAATTTTTTAATTAAATTTAAATTAAAAGATACAAACTTTTCTCCTTAAGAATTTTATTGCTATCTTCTTCTGGATAATCGTTTTCTTTGATTTAGACTCTTGACCTTAGAAAATAATATGAAAGTTACTGATGATTTTACAGGTGGCACTGGAAGACATAAAATCATCTTGTTCATACAAAGTTAACTTTTTTTTTTTTTGCTTTTTTGTTGTTGTTGAAGAAAATAAGTATGCATTGTTTAATGGAGATTGTGTTTTAACTTGATGGCAGAAACCACTTTCTAAAATAATTATGGATCTGCTTTTTAAGCATGAATTGATAACTAATCCTTCTTGCCCACTTATGAGAGTGAAATTATAGAGTTCCATTAATTTAGCAGCTACTTATTGGGCTACTATTTATTGGTGGATGTCTTAGATTTAGAGGTATGTGAAATGAAAAAAATACAATACCAGTCTTCAAGAATAAGGGAACAAATAAATAAGCAAATCATCATTGTGCTTTGTATGCTATAAGGCAACCATTCCCAGCTCTGCTTCCTACCTCCTTATAAAATGAGGATAATATTATGTTTTTTGTAAAGGTGCTGTGTTGATTAAAATAAGGTAGTGTCTTACCTAAATGAACTTGAATTCTGTAATGTAGTACATTTTCAGTAGCTATTAGTGGCTGCTATTGTTATGAGAAATAAAAGAATATGTGGGAGCACAGAAACTGTTTTTAAACCAAACATGAGAGTCTAGGTGGCAGAGAGGATGACTTCTCAAACCTAGGTTTTGAGTTACTAGGGGGGAAGGAAGAGACAGTAATTGTAGGTTAAAGTACCAGCATTGCAGAAACGATTATTTGTGAGATAATATGACATTTCTGATGTGATCAGAGTTAAATAAATGGCAAGATGTGAACCTTAACACAGAAAGACAAGTTTACATTCCCACCAACAGTGGAGGAGGGTTCCCCTTTCTCCACAACCTCTCCAGCATGTGTTGTCATTTGAGTTTTTGATCTTGGCCATTCTCATGGGTGTAAGGTGAAATCTCAGGGTTGTTTTGATTTGCATTTCCCTAATGGCTAATGAGGTTGAGCATTTCTTTAAGTGCTTCTCTGCCATTTGATATTGCTCTAATGAGAATTCTCTGTTTAGCTCTGTTCCCCATTTTTTAAGTGGATTACTTGGTTTGCTGCTCATTAGCTTGTTTAGTTCTTTATATATACTGGATATGAGTCCTCTCACTCATATAGACATACAATGTAGGACAAACCCACTAAAATCTATGCATCTAAAGAAACCAAGCAAGAGAGAGGACCCTAACTAAAATGTTCAATCCCCACCTGAAAGGCAAAGAGGATAGACATCAGAAGAAGAAGAAAACAGGAAACAACCTAGAAACCTGCTACAGAGGGCCTCTGAAAGCCAGAAGAAGAAAACAAGAAACAAACTAGGAACCTACCACAGTGGGCCTCTGAAAGCCTCTGCCCTGCAGACTATCAAAGCAGATGCTGAGCCTGATGGCAGAGTGAATGGAATTTTATGTAAGAAATAAGAAATAGTAAGAGCTGGAGAGGACAGGAACTCCACAAGGAGAGCAACAGAACAAGAAAATTTGAACGCAGGGAACTTCCCAGAGACTCATACTCCAACGACTATTCATGGAGATAACCTAGAACCCCTGCACAGACGTAGCCCATGGCAGGTCAGTGTCCAAGTGGGTTACCTAGTAATGGGAAGAGGGACTGCCTTGGACATAATCTGATTGGTCTGCTCTTTGATCACCTCCTCCTGAGGGGGGAGCAGCCCTACCAGGCCACAGAAGAGGACAATGCAGCCACTTTTGACGAGAACTGATAGACTAAGATCAGAAAGGAGAGGAGAATCTCTCCTATCAGTGGACTTGGGGAGCGGCATGCATGCAGAAAGGGGGGGGAAGGGTGGGATCGGGAGGGGAGGAGGGAGGGGCTTATGGGGGGATACAAAATGAATAAAGTGTAATTAATAAAAAAATAAAAAAAGTTAAAAGAAAAGTTATAAAAAAAAAAAAAACCAGAAAGACAAGATGATAAAGAGCTTAGTGTGTTAGGAGGAAATTGGACTTTAAACTGAGAACAGGAGCCCAGTTAGAGGCATTGTGGGAATAGATAAGACTTACTTCTAGGAGGTTATTGAAATAAGACAAAGAGTGAAACCAATTTAAAATATATACTAAGCCCTTGTTGTGAGTCAGCGGCATCACACAGATTACCGTGTTCTGTTGATCTAGCTATCTTTTACTACGAGTCATTGTGTGTCAGTACTCTATTAGGTGTGACACTGAGTGCTGTAGAGACTTGATAAGAGAAATAGAGGTAGATAAATAGGTAAGATAGATAAAATAATCTTTTCATTTTAAAGATGAGACGATGAGCCCTACAAGGCTAAGCTTTCTACCTAATATAAACCCACACACCTATGAATACTTGATTTTTGACAAAGCAGCCAAATCCATTCAATGGAAAAAAAAAAAAAAAAAAAAAAACCAGCATCTTCAACAAATGGTGCTGGTCCAACTGGATGTCTACATGCAGAAAAATGAAAATAGATCCATATTTATCACCCTGCACAAAACTAAAGTCCAAGTGGATCAAAGACCTCAACATAAAACCAGATACTCTAAATTAGTTAGAAAAAAAGTGGGGAACAGCCTAGAACTCAGTTGGCACAGGAAACAACTTCCTGAACAGAACACCAACAGCACAGGCTCTAAGAGCAACAATCAATAAATAGGACCTCATGAAGCTGAAAAGCTTCTGTAAAGCAAAGGACACCATCATCAAAATAAAACGACTGCCTACAGATAGGGGAAGGATCTTCACCAACCCTATATCTGATAGAGGGCTGATATCCAGAATATATAAAGAACTAAAGAAGCTGAAAAGTAACAAACCAAGGAATCCAATTAAAAAATGGGGAACAGAGCTAAACAGAGAATTCTCAATAGAGGAACATCGAATGGCAGAGAAATACTTAAAGAAATGTTCAACCTCATTAGCCATTAGGGAAATGCAAATCAAAACAACCCTGAGATTTCACCTTACACCCATGAGAATGGCCAAGATCAAAAACTCAAGTGACAACACATGCTGGAGAGGTTGTGGAGAAAGGGGAACCCTCCTCCATTGCTGGTGGGAATGTAAACTGGTACATCCACTTTGGAAGTCAATCTGTCGCTTACTCAGACAATTAGGAATAACACTTCCTCAAGACCCAGCTATACCACTGCTAGGTATATACCCAAAACTTGCTCAAGTACACAACAAGGACATTTGCTCAACCATGTTTGTAGCAGCTTTATTCGTAATAGCCAGAACCTGGAAACAACCCAGATGTCCATCAACGGAGGAATGGATATGGAAAGTGTGGTATTTTTACACAATGGAATACTACTCAGCAATCATAAATGAGGAAATCATGAAATTTGCAGGCAAATGGTGGGATCTAGAAAAGATCATTCTGAGTGAAGTATCCCAGAAGGAGAAAGACAAACATGGTATATACTTGCTTATATAGACCTACAAGAAATAATAAACATAATGAAGTCTTTACACCTAAAGGAGATAAACAAGAAAGCCGACATGAGGTAAGATGATCAATCCTCACTTAGAAAGACCAATGAGATGTGCATAGGACGTATGACAGGAGTCTACCACACAAGGCATCTGGAAGACCCTACCAAGCAGCGTTTCAAAACAGATACTAAGACTCATAACCAAACCTTCGGCAGTAGGGGACTATCTCTGATAGGAACTCAATGGTAGGCTCTTTGACTTCCTACCCCCCAAGGGAGGAGCAGTTCTGCTAGGCCACAGAGGAGGACTTTGCAGCCAGTCCTGAAGATACCTGATAAAACAGGGCCAGACGAAAGGGGAGGAGGTCCTCCCTAATCCGTGGATTTGGAAAGGGGCAGGGAGAAGCTGAGGGAGGGAGAGTGGGATTGGGAGGGAATAAGGGAGCGGGATACAGCTGGGATACAGAGTTAATAAAATGTAACTAATAATAATAAACAATAAAAAATATATATGCTCTCACAAAAAAAGAAAAAATATATAAAATAAAAATTTAAAAATACTGCATTTAACAAGTGGCAGAACTGGGACTTTATCCGAGATTTGATAATATTATCTGATTTTTCGGAGTCTTTGCCATGGCCTGTCACACGTGAACAAAGCCAAGATAATCTAGAATAGAAGGCTGTTTTAAGAGGGGTTTTAAGGATGAGTCCTAGATCTGTGGCTTGTGCTACCAGGTGAATGAGGTACTCTTAAATACATTTCCCAGGAAGTAAGTGTGATAGAGGATAAGTTTTAGACTGGGGCATATGGTCTTGAGGTACATAAACATCAGTAGGAAATGTTAAATTCTTCTTGTTGTTATTATTAAAGATATGGGTTTTATGCAGCTCAGTTGTCTGGAAATCACAGTGTAACCAAGGATGACTCTGAACATCTGGACTTCCTACTTATAAGCTCCTGAGTGTTGGGATTCCAGGTGTGAGCTACCATGCTGAGTATTGAGACCGAGGTTTATGCCATGCAAGTGTAACTGAGCTACATCCCCAGCCCTTGCTAAATAAATTGCTAAAGAATAATACTTTTAGAATCAGAGAATGGGAGTCATGGAAAGGGTTGAACAGGAAAGTGATGTGAGGAAAGATTGAGACTGTGCTAATGGGCTTTAGGATTTAGTCCTGTGGGTCAGAGAGGCTGACTTACACTTTTATGAGAATGTAATTTTCTAGCAGAGCACCTCTCGAACTTAAGAATAAGCCTGTTTTTTCATTTTAGAAGCAGAATTTCTTTTATTTGAACATACTATTTATTAGTGTTGACAATTTTCGTAACTGCACAGGAAGAAAATCCAGCGAGTCAAAAGATAAATCCCTATTTTTATTTCTATCCCTTTATTTTAGTTTTACATTATAAAGGATTAGTGGTGTGTATGGCCTTACTATACTGAAGAAGACTGAGTTATAAGAAGAATTTTTGTAGTGCATGGTGTATACACCTTTAACCCCAGCATTTGAGAGGCAGAGGCAAGTGGATCTCTGTGAGTTCAAGGCCAGCCTTGTCTATGTAGTGAGTTTCAAGCCAGCCAAAGCTATCAAATAAGACCATGTCTCAAAAAACAAAAGTTTTTGAGTTGTGAGGTTACATTTTTATGTTATTTTATCTACAGAATGTTTTTAGAGTACACTCCAGAAGTGTAATTTTTGTTTGCCTTTTTTTTCTCTGTGTAATGCTGTCTGTACTGGAACTCACTCTGTAAACCAGTCTAGCCTTGAGTTTAGAGATCTGCCTGCTTCTGCCTCTTGAGTGCTGGGATTAAAGGCGTGAGCCACCACACCTTGCCGGAAGTGTAACTATCAGTCTCTACTTGTTTAGTTGTGCAAATGCCCTGTATCCTGAATTTGCAGCCCAATTTGCAGTCTCTCAGATTCTTACCTCTCTTTTACTGAAAGTTGGATACTGTGTCAGAACACCCTCGTCACCAGGGAAATGCTGTAATAGTAGTCACAGTATGGTTCCGACTTCCTCCAGTTTCCATTGTGTCAGTGAAGGGTGTGTCTGCATAAGAAGCTTTGGAGACGTCAGAGAGCAGGAACTGTAGAGCAGTTGGTTATCAGTCTTTGTAACACTGTCATTTTGCATTTTATGCTTCTTTCTGAACTACTCTATGCTGGTTATTCTTATCCTGAGAATTCTGGCCACAGCTACTATGGATTCTTTTTCTAAGAAAATAGCTGTGAGATATCCAGTGGAGATGTCAAACTGACAGATAAATAGACTTGAATCCTAGGAACATAATCTAAGACAGTGCTGTAGCTTTGTGAGTTATAACAAAGCTTTGTGGCTGTGGGTGGAAGCCTTAGGTTAAGTCACTTGGATTAAGAGAATATCAGGAGAAAGGAAAAACACCTACTAGAGCTTTGAGGAAATTGGCTTGCAAAGCAGACAGAAAGAAGGATGAGTTTAGAGAGGTTTGTGAGGAAACCTAACAAAAAGAATTTATTCAAAGGCTGAGCAAGAAAAGTTTCAAGAAAGAGGGAGGAGTTAGTAAGGAGAGAGCAAGTCAGTAAGGACAGGAAAGTGCTCCCACAGTTCCTCAGCCTTTTTTCCTTTGTTCCTAAAGATTCTTTTTAGATATTTTCCTACACACCCTAAAATGTTAGTACACAGAATGCATTGTTTATGTAGTGTGGCCTTTTGGAGGGTCACAAACTATTATAATACTTAAAAATTTTTGTCCCCTTAGGACAGTATTGCAGAGAATACATGTGCTAAATACATTAAGTGGTCTTAAAGAGTTCCTTTACTGGAATACTAAATCTGTAAGCCGTTTCAGAGTTGGTGAGGAAGTGTAGAACTGGAGGCCAAAAGCTGAGATAACTAACTGTGGAGAAGGACCTCTAAGTGGAAGCAAGGAGTTAATGCCATTACTTCTGCCTTGTCAGCAATACCTAAAATGTCAGCTCAAATAAAAAATCATCCTAGTAAGAAGGAAGTCTTTATGAAGTTGGTTATGCTGCTTCTTGTAGTACCCAAACTAATATGTACATTGAATTTGATGCTTATCTTTTCTGTTGTGTCTGTTTTTATTTCATCATTGAAAAACAAATTTCACTTTGCTTCATTACTGACCTTAACAAATGTGATATGAATGTCCTCAAAGTATGCTTCTTTTCCTTCTTTTTGTTTTTTCTTTGTTTGTTTTTCCAGTCAGGGTTTCTCTGTGTATCAGCCTTGGCTGTTCTGGACTCACTTTGTAGACCAGGCTAGCCCCAAACTCAGAGAGATCTACCTGCTTCTGCCTCCCTGAGTGCTGGGATTAATGGTGTGTGCCACCATGCCCGGCTGAAAGTATGTTTCTTAGCAGGCTGTCTTATGAGATGTTATTTGATCAATGGTCTCTGGAAACCCACTTGTAGGCACACTGAAAGAATGTTTTACTGGTCCCTTAAGTGTTCTCAGTATAGTCAAGTTGGTCAAGATGAATCACTACAGAGCAGAATTGGGGAGGGATGCTTGGTAGCCACCATGGCATTGCAGATGCAGCAGTTGTCCGCACCCTGAAAAGCCTGGGTCACCATAGCACAGTAAAATGAAGTAGTGAGCAGGGATAGAGAGATGGTTTAGCAGTTCAGAGCATTTGCTTCGCTTTTAGAGGATCCAGGTTTGATTCCCAGCACCAACATGGTAGCTAACAATCATCTGTAACTCCAGTTCCAGGGGATCTAATGCCATCTTCTGGCCTTGGTGGGCATCACATACATTACTGCGCAGAAAACTATATAGACAGAACACCAGGCTGAGACTCATAGCCAAACTTTGGACAGTACACATAGAATTTTATGAAAGAAGGTGGAGATAGAAAGACCTGAAGGGGACAGGAGCTCCAAAAGGAGACCAACAGAGCCAAAAAAAAAAAAAAAAAAAAAAAAAAACAACAAAACTGGGCCCTGGAGGTTCTGTAGAGACTGATACCTCAACCAAGGACCATGCATGGAAAAGACCTAAAACCCCTGCTCATATGTAGCCCTTAAACTCAGTCTCCAAGTAGGTTCCCAAGAAAGGGGAGCAGGGGCTGTCTCTGATAAGAACTCAGTGGCAGGCTCTCTGATCACCTCCCCCTGGAGGGATGCAGCCTTGCCAGGCCACAGAGGAAGACAATGCAGCCAGTCCTGATGAGACCTGATTGGCCAGGGTCAGGAGACCCTAGGGTCAATGGACTAGGGGAGGGGCATAGGAGAAGAGGGAGGGAGGGTGGGATTGGGAGGAGACAAGGGAGGGGGCCACAGCCAGGATACAAAGTGAATAAATTGTAATAAATAATAATAATTAAAAAGGAAAAAATAAATAAACTAAGCCACATAATAAAATAAAAAGAAATAAATGTTTTTAAAAAGTGAAAAAACAGGCCTTTAATTCCAGCACTGGAGGCACAGGCAGGCAGATCTCTTTGAGGTCAAGGCCAGCAGCCTGGTCTATAGAGCAAGTTCCAGAATAGCCAGGGCTACACAGAGAAACCCTGTCTGGAAAAAACATAACATAACAAAACAAACAAAGAACAAAAGCAAAACAAAAAAAATTCTTTTCGTTTATAGATTCTACCTCAAACCTGTGATTTTAGGTTCACCTTTTTGTTTTTAATTTATTTATTTATTTATTTATTCACTTTATATCCTTAACAAAGCCCTCTTCCTCCTCTCCCGGTTTCACTCTCCTACCCTCTTTCCCCTCAGGAAAAGGAGACCCCCATCACCAAACCATCTGGGACATCAAGTTGAGTCAGGACTAAGTGCATCCTCTTCCACTTAGGCCAGACAAGGCAGCCCAGCTTGGGGAAAAGTGATCTAAAAGCAGGCAATAGAGTCCATGTCAAAAACAGCTTCTGCTCCATTTGCTTGGGCATCCACATGAAGACCAAGCTACCCATCAGTGCAGGGGGCCTAGGCCCAGTCCATGCGTGTTCTTTGGTTGGTGCTTCAGTCTCTGTGAGGCCCCATGGGGCTAGGTTAGTTGACTCTGTTGGTCTTCTTGTGTTAGGCTTACCTTTTAAGTTTTGCATTTTAAGTCTTTTCTTTTTATTCTCTAGCTTATGTTGAGAGCAGCATATGTTAAAGTCAGTGTCGTCTGTGTGTGCTTGTGCCGCGAGATCACCTGTCTCACATTCCCAGTGCAGTGCCTCACATGCCTTTAAATCTTGCTCTTACCTGGTATACAAGGGGTTCCCTGTGCCCACACTGCAATAAGGAGACTTCTCACCCCTGCCCTATTACACCTTTATGTTGTGTTGCAGTTTCAGTCGTACCATAAAAACTCTTTTTATGCGCCTTGAGAAATACTCAACTTAGATTTATAGGGGTAGCTCAGGAAATACCAGCAAATGTGGGAAGGCAGTTGTGAGAAAATCCTTGCTTAAAGTGGCTTCGTCTCTCTCTCTCTCTCCTGGGAGTGGCTAGCTATCAGAATATGGATGAATTGGCTCCACAATGACAACATCGATGCCTGTTTTTCTGGTTCCTGATCTTTTAGGGTTTTTTGTAGAGTAACATCTAGAACTTAAATTTAATCTAATGGAGGCTTTAATTCCCCCTGGAGCTCACAACCACTCCAGTTCCAAGGCGTCTGACACCTGTTCAGGCAGAACACTGAAGCACATAAAATAGTGAAAGTATAGGAAAACTAAAAGTATGAATTTGCGTTGTACTACTTTTCAGAAGATAATCTCACTTGTTATAAAGTACTTTTAGCAGTTGGGCTGGACAGCATGTATTTATGAGTTCTAGCCTTGACGGAAACTTTTTTTGTTTTTTGTTTTTTTTGTTTTGTTTTGTTTTGTGTTTTGGTCTGGGGGATTGAACTCAGGCCTTGCAGCTGCTAAGTGTGCCTTCTACAACTGTGCTATATACCCCTTGTAAGTCATGTTTCCTAACCAAAGTTCTTTAAATTTTTTCATGATTTCTCTCATTGTACTCACTGCTAATTTTCTGTAGATTTAAGTAGATCTAGTTTATTGATGTGCAGGAATTTATACAGACAGTATAAGAGTTGATTACGTGTTTGGTTTTTTGTTTTTTTTTTGTATGTCTGTGTACATGTTTGTGTGTATGTGTGTCCCTGCATTTATAGCCCAGAGTATATATCAGATGTACACCCTCAATCAGTTTTTACCTTGTTTTGAAAAATGGTCTTTTGTTGAACTTGGAGGTCAGCATTTCAGCTAGACTGGCTGGCCAGTGACCTTCAAGGATTTACCTGCTTCTGCTTTGCCAGTATTGGGATTACAGACAGATGCCTTTGCATCTGCCATTTTCATGGCTTCGAGAATCCAAACTCAGACCCTCATGCTGACATGGCAAACACTTTACTGACTGAGCCATCTCTCCAGCACTAAAAGTTGATAAGTTTTGACATGTATACACATGAAACCACCATTAGTGTCATGATAGTAAACATACCTGTTGTTGCTGGCTAGTTTTATGTCAACTTGACACAAGCTAGAGTCATCTTTTAAAAGGGAGCCACAATTAAGAAAATGTCTTCCTATGATCTGGCTGGAGGGCATTTCCTTAAATGATTAATTGGGGAGGGCCCTGCCTATTGTGGGTGATGCCATTCCTGGGCTAGTACTCCTGGGTTCTGTAAGAAAGTAGAGTGAGCAAGCCAGTAAGCAGCAACGTCTGTGGCCTTTGCATCAGTTCCTGTCTCTGTGTTCCAGCTCTCCTTGAGTTCTTGTCTTGACTTCCTGTGTTGTTAAAGAATAAGCCTAATCTTTTTCTCTCCAAATTGTTTTTTTGGTCAAGGTCACAGCAATAGTCATCTGTCATCCTCAGAGCTTTTGTTATGTCTCTTGGCAGTCTTCTGTATCCTCTTCTAACCCAGACAACATTTGCTTTCTGGTATAGTTAAAATATGGTTTGCATATTTTAGAGTTATATTCAAGCATGCTTTGGAAATACTATGGGTTTGGTTTCCAACCACTCCAATAAAGTGAATATCACAAAAGACAGTCACTTGACCTGTATTCTCACTGCATATAAAAGTTATCTTTATATCATAGCATAGCTTATTAAATGTGTAATAGTATTGTTCCTAAAAATATATACACTTTTTCAAACTTACTTTTGGTTCTTTGTGAATTTTATGTTATGCACCTTGATCCCACTCATCCCCCTGTCCTCTCATACCCACCCTTCACCATTGCAACCTCCTCCAAAAAGAAAAAAAAAATCTCGTTGTAGATGTTGTCATGTGTTACAGTGTGTCCCACAGTGTACCCTTTTCATCCACACTTCTTTGCTTGCAAATGTTTATTGCAGTGAGTCATTGGTCTGAGGCTTCTGGTTTCTACACTGTCAGTACTGAAACCTCACGGGGACTTCTCTTGGACATCCTGTTGTTGCCCTGGGTCATGGAAATCCCATAGTTTTCAATCTGTAGGATTGGCCCTTTCACATGCCCTAGCAGTAGATATTGGGGTGGACCAACTCAAAGCCCGGGATCTGGGCCTGGGAGATATCTGAGCTGGTCAGCCTGCCTGCTCTCCTGCACACACACCTCCAGGGCAAGCTCTCTATCACTGCTCCAAATCTCATCCAGTCCTGTAGTCACTAAGAGACAGAACCAGCTCTGCTGCTCTCATGCACCTGGGTGGGCTCACTCGAATCCATACCATCAGGGCTCATTCTTCCAAGTACTGCAGCAGGCAATGGGCTGGGCCAACTCTTCCCTTCTCATGCCCCCCAAGGTTGGCTCACCCACCTCCCTAACACCAGCCAGGGCCAGCTCTACCCTACTGCCTGCTTTCCTGAGTATCACAGCTGGTGAGGGGCAGGGACAGCTATCCCACTTTCATGACTCCAGGTCTAATTCTCCTGCTTGCCATAGGTGACGAGGGATGGGGGTGGGTGGAGGTGCCACTGTACAGCAGACAAATTTTGGTGCGAGCTCAGGGCAGTTCACCTGTGCCCCTACCACTAGGGTCAGTTCTGCTGTGTGTTCCAGGTGAGGTATAGGGCCCACTCTCCTGAGTGCTACAGCAGGTGAAGAGCAGGGCCAGCTCTCCTGCTCTTACGATGCTGGGGCCACCACCAACCAGGGCTAGCTCTATTCTGAGCCTGCTCTCCGGAGTGTCACAGCTGGTGAGGGATAGGGCCAGCTTTCCCACTTTCCTGACCCAAATTCCTGGATCTGGGCTCTCTTGCCTGCTGCAGGTGGCAGGGGGTGAGGGTGGGGGGTTATTTCTTCCCTTACCCATGCATCTGCCTGGCAGAGAAGTGGTGGGGGCCAGCTCTCCCATGCTCACTTCCCCCAGCTCAGCTCTGCTGTGCTGTGCGGGTAAAGTGCAGGGCCAGCTCTTCTGAGTGTTGCAGCTGGTGGCCTCATGACCTCTGGAGCCAGCTCTCCCATGATGCCCAGGCGAGCAGTAGGGCCAGTTCTGCATAGCCCTCAGATATCAACATGGCCCCAGGAAGCAGCCAAGGGTGGCAATACCCCTTCTCTTCCCCCAGCTGCTGCAGGGCCAGAGACCCAGACATGACCACAGGCCAGGACCTCACTGTGGCCTTAGGTGATATCACCGGCTACTCACATCCATCTATTCCTCACTACCCTCTAGTTCTGCCTGTCTTCATTGAGCATACATCTTTCTGCTTCTCTTTCTCTTACATTTCTCTACCTCTTACTTGCTCCTCTTAGTGGCACTTGTTGTCTCTGGGTATATGGGATCATCTCAGAAGTAGTCTCCTGAGTGCTGTACCCTACCTGTGTAGTGTGGCACTAGGCAAGGGTCATCTGCCTACCTGGGCATGTGTGGGGGCCAGACTGGCCCTAGGCAGGGGTTGTCTCGTCTGGAGCTTGCTCTCCAGCCTGACAGCATGGCACCTGGCAGGAATCATCTCAGGCTTGCTCCCCACCAAGACCACACTGCCCCAAGTGAGAATTGTCTTGTCTCTGGCTTATTCTTTGCCTGGGCCTAGTGGCCTCAGGCAGGGGTCATCTCATCTCATCTCATCTCTGGCTCCCTCCCTGCCCTCAAATATATACACTTTCATTAAAAATACTTTTTTAGGGCTGGGAGGTGCTGGTGCATGCCTTTAATCCCACACTAGGTAGGAAGAGGTAGGAAGATCTTTGTGATTGGAGGCATTGGAGGCCAGGTAGGGCTACATAATGAGACTGTACCTCAATTAAATTCTTTATTAGTAGAAAGGTTGAGGATCATCTGAATTGTTAATAAATTGTAATCTTTTGATAGTGGAATCTCTTGTCCTTATGTTAATGGCTACAGACTTATCAGAGTGATGGTTAGTGAATATTGGAATGGCTATGGCAATTTTTCTTTTTTATTTTTGAGACAGGGTCTCTCATTCACTTTGTAGTCCAAGCTGGGCTGAATCTTGCTGTGTAGCCCAGACTAGCCTTGATCTTCTACAGATAACCCAAATTATTGTACTTGAATAATAGTTTCTTACAATAAGATAACAGTACCATTAACTTACTCTTCTTTTAATGAAAGATATCTCTTTAGTACATAGTCCTACTTGATAGCATTTGCCCTTAGTAATTCTTTCAAATTTGTAGTTAAGGGATGGGGCTGTTGCTTTGCTGAGTTAAAGAATGATTGTCTAACTATTGTGTAGCCCTAGGCTTGATGTCTGGTACCAAGAAAGAAGGGTGTTGGGGAATTGTAAGTAGAGGAAGAAGAGAGAGGGAATCATGAGTTAGAGCCCTAGTCCATATAATGAGATCCTGACCCTGCTGCTGCTTTATGACTACGTTTTTATAATGTTCTAAGTCTCTCATCTCACTATGTTCACAGCAGCTTAGCAGGAATAGATTTCTTATCCAGAAATCATGTTCTTTCTTTGTTCACCCCTTGATTTTAACTCCTGATCATTTGCAACAAGTCTGTCAGAATTAGTTGGATTTTCAGGCTTCATTTCAAATCCTAGTTTATATGTTTTTTCTTCTTCATGCTGTAGCTACTTCCTCCTCTTAAGTATTGAATCTCTAAATGCCAACAATAAAGCTTGGCATCAACATCACCTATGCTCCTGTTAACAATACACTTTATTTAGCCTCTTGAAGAATGGTTCTTGCTGGCAATGAATCCTTTCCAGAACACATACAGTTTACACTGCTCAGATCCAGTACAGCTATCTAGCCATAGGAGGTGTGGAAACAACATTGATCTCTTCATTTATCTTCATGAGAGGTCTTGGGGATCCAAGTTCATTGTCAACAAAAATTACTCATTTTTGTTTAAGAAGAGACTCTTGTTTGTTTTCCCTAAGAAGTACTTCTTAGTAGTAGATTTAAACTACTCAATGAATAGGCTAAGGCTGTAGCTTACTTGGTAGACTGCTTGTCCAGCACACACACACATCTGTGGGCCTGATCTGCAGCACCACAGAAACTATGTGATAGTGCACACCTGTCATCCCAGCACTCAGGAAGAGACAGGAGGACCAGAAGTCATCCTTGGTGTCTACCTTAGCCTTAATGTCATCTTGACACAGTTCCTTGAAAGCAGAAACCTCAAGATTTGCATGGATGAGGTTGGTCCATGGGTGTATCTGTGAAAAATTGTCGTGAATATTAATTGATGTAGGCAGACACAGTGCATTGTGAGTGGGACTGTTCCTCAGACATGTAGTCCTGAGCTGTATAAAAGAACTAGCTAAGCATGAGGGACTAAGCTTAAGAGCAAGCCAGCAAGCTGCATTCCTCCATAGTTTATGATAATTAGGTTCCTGGTTGACTTCCTGCCCTTGACATCCTTTATGATGGACTGTGACCAGAAAGTGTAAGACAAAGTTTTTCTTCACTTAAGAAGGGACCAGAAAAAATAAAATAAAAAATTAAAAAAGAAGGAACCAGAATGTTTTATCACAGGAACAGAAGGAAACTAAAACACTTGACTACATGGAAAATTCCAGACCAACCTGGAACACATGGGACCTGTCACATAATTTCTTTCCATAAACAATATTTTAAATGGGTATTTTGTCGTTTAGGCTCTGTTCCATTTAGGACACAAGCACAGTAGACCTAGCATTATAGTCCTTAAGGACTTTCAGATTGGGAAATAAGCTTTGGCTTTAACTTAAAAGGAGCTTTAGCACCTGATCAGATAGTCATCTCATTCGTTGAAGCTTTGCAGACAGGCATTTGGTCTTAAAGCTCCAATGAAATTTGTAAGCAACCGTTAGTATAGGCTTATATTATCATTGTACTTGTCAAAAGAGATAGGTGTATATTTCAGTCTTAAAAGAAGGTGTCAAACTGTTTTCCAGAGTTGTTGTACCAATATCTTGCAAACAGAGAAAAGCCACAGGCAAGAAGTAGATCTAATCCAGAAGAGATTTTTTTTTTTTTTAATTTAGCCTTTCACAGTCTCAGGAGATGAACAAAATAGAGACAAATTATTTGCAAAAATGTAATATGAATTGTCTCTAGTTCAGTTTCCAGTAGAATCATTATTTCCACCTGAGACTTTATGAGCACACTGTTGACTGCTCATACTTCTATCAGCATTCTGAAAGAATCAAAGAACATGTTAAGAGGGCAGCATATTATAACCAAATAGGTTGTACCCCAGAGACAGACTGTTTAGTGCCTAACAAGGCCAGAAGACAAAATTAGATCCCCTGGAACTGGAGTCACAGGTGTTTGGGAACCATTGTGTGGGTGCTGGGAATTAAATTCAGGAAGAGCAACCTATAAACTCCTGTGCCATCTTTCCAGATCCCAAGATACATCTTTTATAAGTGGTGCTGTGGATTTATCCCAAGGTCTCATGTATGATAAGCAGGCCTCTACCATGAGCTATATCCTAAACCCAATATATACTTCACTATCTACTTTTAGATTTTAAATGTTTGGATTTTAAATGCCAGGTATGATATTTAATACTAGCAGTTTTACTTGTGAGGCAAAGGCAGTTGAAATGGTGTAAGTCCAAGGCCAGCCTGGTTCATATTTTAAGTTTCAGGCCAGTCAGACCTATGTAATGAAACATTGTGTTAAAAAAAAAAAGTGTGGGATAGATCTCTCTCTCTTTTTTTTAATCTGTTATCATTTCTTTACTCTGAAGTATATACTGGCTGATATCATATGCACATATACATGATCTATACCTGATATATTTCCATATATATGCTTCCTTTTAATTACTCAAGTACAGTGTATCTTTTAAAAGTTATTTAATTTTTAACTTATTCATTTAATGTATATGGGTGTTTTGTCTGCATATATGTATATGCACCATGTACATACTGTGCCCAAGGAGGCCAGAAGAGACTATCAGATTCCCTGAGAATACCCACCATCATATGGGTGGTAGGAATGGGTCATGGGTCCTCTGAAAGAAAACCTGAATTTTAATTTCTCACATTCTTTTTTTGTTTCTTTTGTTTTGTTTTCAGGCAGTTTTGCTATTTGCCCAGGCTGGACTTTAACTTGTGATCCACTTTCTTTGCCTTCTCATAAGCTGGGATTACAGATAGACCATATGCCTAGTACTTTCTGTCAGTGTGTCTGTCTGTCTCTGAGACAGTCATATAGTTCAAGCTAGCCTTGAACTGTTAGTCCCCCTGCCTCTGTCCCTTAGACATTAGGATTACAGGAATGTACCACATTCAGTTTTATGTGACGCAGGTTTGAACCAAAGGCTTCCTGCATGCCAAGCAAACACTCTACCAACTGAGGTATGTCCTCAGCCTTTTCTTTTTAAATGGTAGATATTCTGACGGATAGTCCATGGTCTTTTTTGTTATTTATTTGTTTATTTTTTGAGACAGGGTTTCTCTGTGTAGCCCTGGCTATCCTGGAACTCACAATGTAGATCAGGCTAGTCTCTAACTCACAGAGATCCTCCTGCCTCTGACTCCCAAGTGCTAGGATTAAAGGTGTGTGCCACCGTGCCTAGCTAGGTTTTTTTGTTTTTGGTTTGTTTGTTTGTTTTTGTTGGTTTTTTTTGGTAACTTTGGCTTGCATTTCTTTGATATAGTGAGCGCTGATACTGTTTTACATGCATATTGGCCCATTTGTATGTCATCTTTGGAGAAATGGCTACTGAATTTCTTTACCTGATTTTTAATCTAATTTTGTGCTGTTTTATTTGCATCCCCTTTGCTGTGATTCACTTTCACGTTTCTGTCTTTCCTGTGTTTTCAGATTTACATTTCTGACAAAATCATACTTAGTGTCTTTTTGTCTCAGAAATTACAGCTCTTCCCCCCGGAAGATCTTAGTCTTTTTCATGTTACTACTTCTAGTTCAGCATGGGCTTGCACTATGTAATGTTCGTCAAGCTGGAACTCACTTTATAGAGCAGGCTGGCCTCAAACTTTGGATGATCCTCCTGCTTCCGCCTCTTCAATGCTGAGATGTGTATGTGCTATCATACCCAATGTATCTTTATTTTTGAACATATAGCATATGGCGGTAATAGCTATATAAATGTCCTTCTATTTCATTTGAATACAACATTCTAGTTGTACTTAATCTTGATTGATGATTCTGTTCATTATGAGTTGTTTTCTGCCTCTTTTGCATACTTGCTATCTTATAAAAGAAAGCATTTCATTGGGACTTGCTTACTTCAGAGGTTTAGTTCATTATCATCTTGGTGGGGAGCATGGCAGTATGTAGGCAAGCACTGGAGCAGTAGCTGAGAGTTCTACATCCTGGTCCACAGGCAGAGAGTCTGTCTGGGCTTGACATGGGCTTTTATTTAATTTTATTTTATTTTATTTTATTTTATTTTATTTTATTTTATTTTATTTTATTTATCTATTTATCTATCTATCTATCTATCTATCTATCTATCTATCTATCTATCTATTTATTTTTGACAGGGTTTCTCTGCGTAGCCGTGGCTGTCCTGGAACCGTCTCTTTAGTCCAGGCTGTCCTCAAACTCAGAGATCCACTTGCCTTTCAAGGGATGGAATAAAGGTGTGCACCACCATGCCCATCTAGGGCTTTTGAAACCTTAAAACACACCTCCAGTGGCACACTCTCTCCAACAAGACCACACATAATTCTTTGAAATAGTGCTACTCTCTGGTGACCAAGCATTCAAATCCATTAGCCTAAGGGAGCCATTCTCATTCAAACCACCACAATTAGTAATCTTTGATTGGATATCTCTACAGGTTGTTTTTGTTTGTTTGTTTGTTTGTTTGTTTGTTTTTCCAACATGATACAAACCTAGACATATCTCAGGAAACGGACTCTTAATTAAGAAAATGCCTCTGTAAGACTGGCCAGAAATAGAAAGCCAGTATCCCTTTCCCCATGGCTTCTGCTTTGATTTCTGCCTCCAGCTTACTGCCTTGAGTTCCTGCCCTTACTTCCCTCATTGATGGACTGTGACTTTCGAGTTGTAAAATGAAAAATAAACCCTTTCCTCCTCAGGTTGCTTTTAGTTATGGAGTTTATGACAACAATACAAATCCTAAGTAAGTATCTAACACTGTGATTTAATTTTTTATTTTTTGGTAGGTAAGTGTATTGCTGTTCCAAATGTGTTTTACTCAGGACTCCACCAGGTTCCATTTGAATTCTTCCCCCCGTGCTGTTGTCTAGAAACTGAAGATACTAATGGTTGACATTAATAGGGGTTGCTTTTCTGTTTCTCATCTTTTAGGAACTATTGACTTTTGCTGATTGATGTGTCTTAAAAGCTGTTATTTTTGGTATTTTATCTTATTTGTTCTATTTTATTTATTCATTTATTGATTGGTTGATTGATTGGTTTTCTTGAGACAGGGCTTCTTTGTCTAGCCTTGGCTGCCCTGGAACTTGCTCAGTAGACCAGCCTGACCTTAAACTCACAGAGATCCACTTGCCTCTGCCTCCCAAGTACTGAGAGTAAAGGCACATGCCACTGCTGCCCAGTCTTATTTGCTTTTTAACTTTCTTTAGTGTAAGGACAAATCTGGTCCCTGTTACACTATTTTGGCAGTGGCAAATGTCCTGCCTACCAGAACTTTTAGCCTGAGCCTGTTCTTTTGCTGGGGTTCTTACAGAAAATGTCTTACTATTTCTCATTTCTTTTTGAGAGTCCATTTAAATAGGTGATTAGAAGGTAAGCTCGGGTTCCCAATCCCACTGGTCCCCAGTTCACCTGTGAAATCTGTTCTGTTTCCCCTTCCCTGGGAGATTCTCCTTCCCATCCCAATCCCTTCTTTACTTAGTTTCTCTGGGTCTGTGGACTGTAGCATGATTGTCTTTTACTTTACAGCTAATAACCACTTATGAGTGAGCACATGCTATGCTTGTCTTCCTAGGTTTGGGTTACCTCACTCAGCATGATCTTTTCTAGTTCCATCCATTTGCTGCGAATTTTATGATTTCCTTGTTTTTAATAGCTAATTAATAATCCATTATGTAAATGTACCACATTTTCTTTACCCATTCTTCAGTCGAGGGACATTTAGGTTGTTTCTGGTTTCTGGCTATTATGAATAAAGCTGCTATGAACATAGTTGAGCAAGTGTCCTTGTGGTAGGCTGAAGCATCCTTTGAGTATATTCCCAGGAGAAGTATATGGGGTCTTGAGGTAGATCAATTCACAATTTTCTGAGAAACTGCCATATTGACTTCAGAGTGGTTGTATAAGTTTTTACTCCCACCAGCAATGGAGGAGTGTTCCCTTGCCCTACATCCTTACCAGTATGAGCTGTCAGTTGTGTTCTTGATTTTAGTCATTCTGACAGGTGTACGATGAAATCTCAAAGTCATTTTGATTTACATTTCCCTGATAGCTAAGGATGTTGAAAGTTTCTATAAGTGCTTCTCAGCCATTTGAAATTCCTCTTTTGAGAATTCTGTGTTTAGATCTACACCCATTTTTAAAATTGGACTATTCATTTTGTTGCTGTCTAGTTTCTTGAGTTCTTTATATATATATTGGATATTAACCTTCTGTCAGATGTAGAATTGGTGAAGATCTTTTACTATTCTTATATTTATGGTTGTGAGCCTAGCCTTTAAATGCTGAGCCATCTCTCCAGCCTTTTTTTTTTTACCATTCTTTGGGTTGCCATTTTGTCCTATTGATGGTGTTTTGCCTTGCAGAAGCTTTTCAGTTTCATGAAGTCCCATTTATTAATTGTTGATCATGGTGCCTATGCTATTGGTGTTCTATTGGAAGTTCAGGTTGTATGTTGAGGTCTTTGATCTACTTGGAATTCAGTTTTGTATAGGATGATAAGTATGGATCTGTCTGTATCCTTCTACATACTGACAAGGTGCAGAGGGAGGGAGGGAGAAAATACGGGGAGAAACAGCTAAAATTGGGAGGCATTTCAGGAACAGGTGGAAACCCTAGTGCAATGGAAATCCATGAAATCTATGAGAGTAACATTAGCAAAAACAAAAAAAAAACCTCCTAGTTGGGGGACACAGAGCCTGATTTGGACATGTTCTGTAACCAGGCAAGGCCTCAAGTGGAGGGCTTAAGCCACCAACCCAGCCACAAAATCTTTAACCTATAGTTGGTCCTAGAGTGTGCTGGAACCAGGACCTTGCAGAACCCTCATCAAAGAGACCTGAGAGACTTTATCCAGCAATTGATGGTAGCAGATGCAGAGTCCCACAGCTAAACATTAGGTGGAGCTCAAGGAGTTGTGCTGAGGATGGGGAGGAAGGAATCTGAGGGGTCAGTGACACACTACGGAATCAACTTTCTGAGATTCAGGGATCTTTGAGAGATCAGGAATCTGTACGGATCTGACCTGGTAATACATACATATATGTTATGGCTGATTAGCATGGTGTTCTTGTGGGAATCCTACCAGTGGGAGTGCATGCTGTCCCTGACTCTTGCCTACTTATGGACCCTTCTCCCCACCCCCCCTACTGGGTTGCCTCATTCAGTCTTGATGTCATGTCATATGCCTGGTCTTTTTGTAGCTTGTTATGCTGTGCTTGTTTGATGTCCCTGGGAGGCCTGTTCTTTCCTGAGGGGAGGTGGGGGAGAGGATCAGTGGGGTGGAGTGTGGAGGGAGACTGCAATTGGAATGTAATATATAAGAGGGAAAAGAAAAGAAGATAAACTCAGGTCAACTAGTACAAGCACTTTTTGAAGATGCTCTTGGATTACTAAATTGATTTTGTGATCCCCATTTTGAGGGAATTTCTTGAGTTATTTGAATCAGGAAGCTAATTTTGAAGAACAGTTTTAGAAAATTCGTAAGTATGTTTTGTTTCATACAGACTTAAGAAAAGAAAAGAACAACAGCGCTATGCTGAAGAGCAGAGGCTCCTAAGAATGAACTGTCATGAAGAACCTTATTCAGAAGAGAAGATAAGTGGTGTTTTAGCCCAGCTACACCTTGAAGAAATAAAAGGAGCCAGAGAAAAACAACACAAGAGAGAAAAGGAATATGAAAGGTGATTTTAAACATTGTGCCTGAATTTCTGGCTCAGAAGGGACCTAGTTGAAAGGCTTTCTCATATTCCTTAACAGACTTGGTTTAGCCTGGTGGTGGTGGCCCAAGTCTTTAATTTTAGCACTCAGGAGGCAGTGTTAAGTGGATCTTTGAGTTTGAGGCCAGCCTAGTCTACATAGTGAGTTCCAGGACAGCCAGGCCTACACAGAGAAACCCCGGCTCACAAAAATGAAAGAGTGAGACAGAGACATTGTATGTCTTCTCATACTTTTCCTTATTTAGTGTGCATACTCCAGTACTGTTTTGATTAGCTAGGACGTCTTTTTTCCTAGAGCCATTTCCCACTGCCTAGGAAAACTAGAGGTACAGAGCAGAGAAAGCTGGCTATAACATCAGAATTTATGCTTATTCTCCTCCTAGTAGTTGATTTACCTGGCTACACTGTGTTTTTATAGATATGTAGAAGCTTTACGAGCTCAGGTCCAGGAGAAAATGAAGCTTTATAACATCACTTTACCTCCATTATGCTGTTGTGGTCCTGATTTTTGGGATGCTCATCCTGATACCTGTGCAAACAACTGCATTTTCTATAAAAACTATAGAGGTAAGTTTCTTAAGGAAAAGTTGAGTTCTGAAGCAGTTAACATAAATATTTCTATATGTTTATATAAATATATGTAGTGATTGTGGTAATTTAGAATTTATTGAGAACTTATTATATATATGAGAATTATATTTGTACCTTTATAAAACAATTTTTGTAAGACAAGAACAATTACGGTTTCTGATTGGTCCTGTTTATGGTGGAGAAGCATTTTCAGCTCATCACACTATACAGAAGAAGATCCTCCCTTAATTGAACACTATTAAGAGTTTTTCTATAAACTATAATTAATATAAAAAATTAAAAAAAGAGTTTTTCTTTACTAGGCAGTGGTTGTGCACACATTTAATATCAGCACTTGGAAGACAGAGGCTGGCAGATCTCAGTGATTTAGAGGCCAGCCTGGTCTACAGGGTGAGTTCCAGGCTAGCTAGGGATACACAGAGAAATCCTGTCTCAAAAACCAGACAAACAAAAAAATAAGGAGGGAAGGAAAGAAAGAATAGTTTGTCCTTTTTGACTAAATTAGGAGTCTGTTATCCACATACTATAATGGTGTAAAATACAGACTTATTAGTGTATAGCCATATTAGACTGTCAGTTCTGCTGGGGACACCAAGGAAGATGAAACTCTGTATCAAGAGCCTAAGACAGAGAGTAGAATCCTTTCTGTAGTCACTAATGTTTTCTGTCCAGCCCTGAGTACTGATTTATTGAACATAGGAACTTTTTCAGCCTCACATAAACACTGAAAATGATGCCATTATTTATATTTTTGGTGTGTTTCATCTGTGTGAGATGGAGATAAATTTATCAATCCTATGAGTTACTTTAAAACTTCTCATGATAACGTGAAATTCATGAAATTATTTTATATACTTTTCTCTGGTCTCAGGCTGCTCTCCAGCTTTATCAAACTTCCTCTTACACTTTTTGCATCTCATACACTTAGTTCTCTACCTGTAGTGCCTTTTTTTCTTTCCTCCTTTTCCCCAAAAGCCCACTTTAAATGGCACAGCTTCTCATATCTATTCAGTGTTCCCTAGTTCATTCATACCTACCTTCATATTATGACATTTTGTATATGCCTATGGTGTGGAAGCCCTTCGCTGCATTATTTTTGTTACCAATTTCTATATTCTCTTTTCTTTCCTTATGGAGTATTTGCTCTATTGTAAGTACTCAATAGGTTATTCGTGGCTAGAATTAATGCCTATGGCATTTTGGGTAAAGAAGCAGTACTAATAGGAAAAAGAAGTAGCTATCGTGGATAAAATCTAACTTTACTCATTATTCAAACCTTCATTTGCAGCATATAATCGGGCATTGCATTCAGTCATCAATTCTTCTGATATCTCCGAGGGGAACACAACTCTTCGAAATGCCATTCGTAATTTTGCTTCTGCACATAGACGGACTTCAAAAAAAAGTCACCAATAAGAGTATGAAATCAGTGCCATGACCGGTAGTATTTCCACCTTCATTTAAAATCAACCACAGAAAATTATTTGGGAAAGGCTGTTAAAATGTGCAAGATAAATTATCTGAAAGGAAAGCAATTCCACGTAAGAACTGTCTTGGACAGTTATAACTAGATATCTGTCTTGGAACCAACATTGAAAGTTTACTGCTAAACTTGTCTCTTCTTTGGATTGAACCATGTGGAACCTGTTTTTTGTTTTTTTGTTTTGGTTTTTTTTTTTTTTTAAGTGATTATAAAAGATTTCTCTAGTTTTTGCTGGATTTTAAAAAAATGTCTTTTAAGCTTTCTTTTTTCTTTGTCTAATTAGAGAAACTCATGAGAAACCTTTGACATTATCTTACATCCTTTTAAAATTGTACTGTTTTGTTTTGTTTTGAGACAGGGTTTCTCTGTGTAGTCTTGGCTGTCCTGGACTCACTTTGTAGACCAGGCTGGCCTGTAGCTCATAGAGCTCTGCCTGCCTCTGACTCCTCGAGTGCTGGGATTATAGGCATGCACCACCGTGCCTGGCTTCACATTATTTCTTGATGCCAAATTTGAAATGGCAGGGATTAAGAGATGGCTCAGAGGTTAGGAGCACTGGCTGCTCTTCCAGAGGTCCTGAGTTCAATTCCCAGCAACCACATGGTGGCTCAAAACCATCTATAATGAGATCTGGTGCCCTCTTCTGGTATGCAGGATACATGCAGACATGTATACATAATATACAAATCTTTAAAAAAAATTGAAATGACTGAAAACAGCACTTGGGGGCTGGAGAGATGGTTTGGTGGTTAAGAGCACTGCTCTTCCAGAGGACCCTGGTTTAATTCCCAGCGTCCTCATGGCAGCTCATAACTGTCTATAACTCTAGTTCCAAGGAATCCAGCACCTTTACACAGACACACATGCAGTCAAAACACCAGTGCAGATAAAATAAAAGCAAATTAAAGAAAATTTAAAAAAACAAAACCCAGCATTTAGACTATGTCATAAAACAAAATAAAGGCCTATACTCCTAGCCAGGCTATTGAAAAAGAGTCAAAGTTACATGAATGATAAGACTGACCACTTATTTAACTACATTAATTAATTACCCAGTTTAGTGAGAGTCCTTGAAGTAAGTATATATTTTCTTTCGTCTTAAAGAATTAAATTTTAATAGCGCTGTTTAGATCTAATTTACATCTACACAGGCCCCCCCAAACACAATTTAATGATTTTTACTACAATTTAGTGATTTTTCCACACCATTACTAAGAAAACACCATGATCTAGCAGTCCTACTTATGAGTTTATATGCAAAAGAATTAAAAGTAAGATCTGAAGTAGAGGCTTGCACACTTTATGTGTAGTAGCTCAGAATACTCTGTCTGTTGATGGAGAGATGGATTAAAAGTATATACACACTTGAAGCAGAAGGGTTTTTAGGCTTCCAAAAGGATTCCTGTTAACCTGTTTCGACATGGTGCTAAAATGAAATAAATCAGTCACAAAAAGACAAGTATTATATGATGCTGCTTATGTTAGATCCAGAAAGTGGTGAGACTTTGGAAACAGAAAAATAGTGCTTGCTAGGAGGTAAGAGGAAATGAGGCATTGTCATTTAATGGTACAGAATTTTAGTTTTTCTGGATTAAAATGTCCTAGAAGTCTGTTTTCACAAAGTGTGAATATGCTTAACTATTGATCTGTACATATAAAATGTTACAGTGCTAAAGTTTAGTCTGTGATTTTTTTAATCTTTTAAAAAATATTTCATTTAAAAATTTTTAATTATTATTTGTCAGAGGGGTATCCGATCACCTGGGGCTGGAGTTACAGGCAGTTGTGATCTGTCTGATGTAGGTACTGAGAATTGAACTCTGTTCCTCTGCAAAAACAGTATGTGCTCTAAACCACTAAGCCATCTCTCCAGCCCCTAGCTAATGTGACTTTTTTAATGTATTAAAAAAATTGCCTTCAAAAACATTACAGTTTATTCACTTTGTATCCCAGTTCTAGCCCCCTCCCTCATCTCTTCCCAGTCCTACCCTCCCTCTCTCTTCCTCCCCTAGTCCACTGATAGGGGAGGTACTCTTCCCCTACTGCCTGACTTTAGCCTTTCAGGTCCCATCAGGACTGCCTGGATCCTCTGGGAGAAGTGATCAAGGAGCAGGCAACTGAGTTCATGTCAGAGACTGTCTCTTTTCCCCTTACTAGAGAACCCCTATGGAGAAAGAGCCATCTATGGGCTACATCTGAGCAAGGGGTCTAGGACCTCTCTATGCAAGGTCTTTGGCTGATGCATCAGTCTCTGCAGAAGCCCCTGTGCCCAGCTTTTTTGGCTCTGTTGGCTTCCTGTCCTCTCTGGGTCCTTGTATATCCCCCTTCTTCCATAATATTTCCTGCATTCTACCCAAAGTTTAGCTGTGAGTCTCTGCATCTGCTTCGATTCCCTGTTGGTTGGAGTCTCTCAGAGGGTATCTATGGTAGGCCCCCATCCTGTTTCCTTCTTTCTGCAGCATCTGTTGTCTATCCTTGTGAATGAGAATTAAGTAGCCTTCCTGGGGTCCTCCTTGTTGTTTAGCTTCCTTAGGCCTGTAGATTTAAGTATGTTTATCCTATATTATATGGCTAATATCCACTTATAAGTGAGTATATACCATGTATGTCTCTCTGCTTCTGCTGTACTTCACTTAGGATGATCTTTTCTATTTCTGTTTGCCTGAAAATTTCATGATTTCCTTGTTTTTAATAGCTGAGTAGTATTCCACTGTATAATTGTATCACAATTTCTGTATCCTTTCTTCAGTTGAGGGACATCTGGTTTGTTTCCAGATTCTGGCAATTACAAATAAAGCTGCTATGAACATAGTTGAGCAAATGTCCTTGCTGTATGGTTGAACATCTTTCGGGTATATGCCTGAAAGCTTGGTCTTGAGGTAGCACTATTCCTAGTTTTCTGAGAAAGTGCCAAATTGATTTCCAAAGTGACTGTATAAAGTTTACATTCCCACCAGCAAGGCAGGAGGGTTCCCCATTCTTTACATCCTCTCCAGCATGTGTTATTCTAGAGTTTTTTATCTTAGCCATTCTGATGAGTGTAAGATGGAATCTCAGAGTTGTTTTGATTTGCATTTCCCTGATGACTAAGAATGCTGAACATTCTGTCAAACATACAAAAACAGCAGAACACTGAAAATTGTGCTCAGGTTTGAAGGGCTCTTGAGCTTTTGTTAATTCAGTGTTTCTTGACTCACAATGAAGAACTCTGCAGTTCGTCTAAAAATTAGTGTATATCCACTGTACATAACTTAAGAAAAAAAAAACTTCTCATGCTAACTTCTCTTTTTCAGAGCTAAAGAATATCAGCAAAATGCTATGTCACAAAGAAAACCACAAGACATCCTGAAGTTATTGGACGCCATCATACTGTCCGCAGATCCAGCCTTACAGTACATGCCTTGAACTATAGCCCTTCCAAAAGGCATTTTCCTCACGCCAAGCAAGAAGCATCAAGAGTTTGTTTTTGTTGCTTTGTTTACTTTACAAATTACAGATAATGTCTAGTTTTCAGCTTGGGGTTTACAGCCAATAACCATGCTAATATCACTTCACAAACTGAAAACAAAGTGCCAGAAATATGTTCAGTTGCCTTGTCATACCAAAAGCAAATACAAAATGAGGAGAACACAAGAGCACCTTTCCATTTTAAAATGTTTGAAAACATTTTCAAACTGTACAACTGTACAACTTTAATACAGTTTCAGAAGCTCCAGACACACATGTCCACTTGATGTAAACCCAAGGCTTTGAGTAGCTGCAGTGTGATTGTGGTCAGATCCTAAATAAAACCCAATGAGGACAATAGACACAGCTCAGATAATATGTGTTGATCATGCTCCTCCTCTCTCTATGGTATTTGCAAGGAGACAGATAAACATTCTTTTTTAGCTGAGCATAGTGGTACATGTCTATAATCCCAGTATTATGGAGGCTGATGCAAGAGGATCAGGAGTTTGAGGCCAGCTGGGTTACATAAAACTCTCAAAAAAATTTTAAGCCAAATAAAATAGTTTTTCCTTTTGCTGCTGTTGCTGTTTCTCATCTTCTTTTTCCTCCTTTTTGTGAAATTCAATGGACCCTTTTTACCATCAGACTTTCCTTTCAATTATTACTTATGACATCCTTCTTATATTTTTCCTTCTGCTTCAATACCTTCCTGATGCATGGCTGCTTTTCTCTGCTACTGAAGCTGTTCAGCATCTCACTCAACTTTTGGGTTTGTTTACCCATATCTACAAATAGAGCCCCAGGATTTGTGGCTTTGATCTTGGGTCAGAGTTCTGAACAAAACAAGAAGAATTCAGATAATAGTCTTTGGGCAGTAGTAGTGTCCTTTTCCTTCAGGCGTCCTGCAGGCTAGTCCACAGTCCTTCATTTCCCAAATGTAGTATGTTTTGTCCAACTTTGCCACTTCATTAGTTTTAAATTTCCCTTCCCAGAAGCTGTCTCCATTTCTCAGAGCACTTAGTAAATCCTTCAATATTGAGAAAGCTCTCTGGCTTTTCTTCTTGTGGTCTTTGCCTGTCTATATAAAGAGGGCATAAGCAGTCATAAGCCCTTTGGTTTCTTGGGGTTACCTTTAGCCATGCTGACATATTGTTTTCTAGAAAGCACAGAGCACAATATGAGGCTTCCTGACCTCACACTAGTGCTTCCGTGACAACCAACTCTGACATGATTGTTACTAATTAAAAATGTTAACAATAAAAGATAAGAAACCCATAATAGCAATTGCTCTTAAGTCTTCCCACTCTAAAAATCCCTTTCCAATCCTAGGTAACCATTACTTTATTCCTTCTATATGTAAATTAGCCTATATGTGAATTCTCTTCTAAGTGGAATGTACAATGTGAGCTCTTTTGTGACTGAACTTTTTTCAGTTAGCCTGATGTCGAGGCTTCTCTGTGTTGTCATATTCATTAATGGTTCATTACTCTTCATTGTTGAATAGTATTGATAGTAATAGTAATAATAAAACCATATTTATTCATTCATCAGCTGGTACACATTTACATTTTTCTACTTGGTTATTATGAATTTTGCTATGAGCAGTTGTTCTTGGGGTTCTGTAGGTACATGTTTGCATTTTATTCATGGTATATAAGAGTAAAATTCCTGAGTCACATGGTAGCTTTTGTGTTTAACCTTTTGAGAAACTACAAACTCTTTTCCAAAATAGCTGTACCATTTTTTTCATTCCCTAGAATTTGTAAAAGTTTGTGTTCTTCACCAACACTCATCTCTCATCAGGTGGCTGTCATGTGAAATTTCACACTGGCTTTACTTTCCTCATGGCAGTTGATGGTGATCACTTTTTCTTCATGAGCCTGTTGGCTGTGTGGGTCTATCTTTTGAAGATGTTTAACAGATACTTTGCCAGCTTTATGATTGGGTTGTCCTTTTATTACAGAATTAGGAGAGCCCCTAATGTATCCTACATGTGGATCCTTTATCAACTGTATCATTTCTATTTTCTCCCATTCTGGGGATTATCTTTTCACCTTTGTGTGTGTGTGTGTGTGTGTGTGATTTTGAGACAGGGTCCCACTGTAGTTCTGGCTGTCTTGGAACCTACTTTGGAGATCAGATACCAGGATGGCTTTGAACTCACCAAGATCTGTGTGGCTTTGTCTACCAAATGCTGGGACTAAAAGGTGTAATACCTCCTTTTCACTTCCTTAATAGTTTCTGAAGCTTGCAGGACACACTTAAATTTGATGAAATCACACTTATATACTTTGTGGTTTATGCTTTTGCTATAGTCTGAAAAGCCATTACTAATTCAAGGCCATAAGTGTTTATCTTACGTGTTCTGTTACAATTCTTAAGTGTTTTTTTAGTTAGAGTTACTCTCCAGTTTGAGCTACTGTGTGTGACACTTCATTCTTTTACATGTGAATAAATAGCATCCCACTATCACTTGTTAAAGACTCCCAATTGCCACATAGAATTGATTGTAAATATGAGAGTTTACTTGTAAAATCTTAGTTCTGCTCCATTCATTGATGTGTGTCTCCTTATACATAATATTTCTGGAGTACTATAACTTTGTGATAAGTTTAGAAGTTGACGATTATGAACCCTTCATCTTTGTTCTTTTTAGAGGTAATTTTACTCTTTTGAGTCTATGCATTTTCATATGAGTTTTAAGGTCACTTTCCTACCAAAATCAAAACAAAAACGCAAAAGAGTAGCTAGCTGCGTTCTGATAGGGAAAATACTAAATTGTTGATTAATTTGGGAATATTTGCTGTCTGACCCATGACCATGGGATAAGCACTCATGTGTCTGTCTTTAATTTTACTTGGTTGTGCTTTATATTTACAGAGGACAAAAATTACATGTCAGTTAAAATTGTTCCTAAGTATTACTTTTGATATTACTGTAAATGAAATTCCCTTTTTTTTCTTTTTTTTTTTTTTCCTCCCCCTTTGAGATGGGGTCTTATGTAACCCAGGCAGGCTTCAAACTCAGTATGTAGTCAGGAATGACCTTGAAGTCCTGAGGTCCTCTCCTGTTTCCATTTCTTGAGTGCTGAAATTATAGGCATGTATTATCACACCCACTTCATGGGGTAGGGATTGAACACAGGGTTTTGTGAGGACTGAGCAAGCAATTGCGCTACATCCTCAGTCCAGAGTTTTATTTTTAATTGTTAGACAGATACACTGGATACTACTGCTTATGTGTGGAGGTCAGAGGACAACTTCAGAAGTTGTTTTCCTCCTGCTGTGGGATCCAAGGATACACCTCATATTGTCAGGCACTAGGCACTTATATCCACTGAGCCATCTCTCCAGTCCCGCCCAAGAATATGTTGGATCTTGTCATCTTAAAATAGAATCTCACTTCCAACTTAGCCTTTTTCTTTTTCTTGTATAATTACTTATCTTGTTACTGGTTACAACATCCTGCACAAAATTGTGCAGTACTTTAAGAGCAAAGAATTTTTTAGTCATTATGGCATTTATCATGTTTGATGAAGTTCCCTTTTATTACCAGCTTACTGAGTGTTGTTATCCTGGAATTGTTAGAATTTTGCCTGAACCTTTTTCTGCATCTAATATTATCATGTGTTATTTGAAGGTTTTGTTTTTGTTTTCTCCTTCTTTTTGGTGTTTTGGATCAGGGCCTTTGCCATATAGAATAAGCCTGCTTCAAATTTATGCTCTTGCCTCAACAACAACAACAACAAAAAATTGGTTTTATTTGGTTTTCTTGTGTTAATGCAACTTTGCTTTCCTAGGTTATGTTGTACTTGCTTTTGTTTCTTTGCTTTTGTTTTTTTTTTGTTTGTTTGTTTGTTTTGTTTTTTTCTGAAATAGGTGATTTGACTTATCTGATCTCAAGTTAATAGAATTATGATAAAAATTGGGCCATTGAATATCATTAGAAAACTTGAAGTCTTTTAACTCTATAAATGAGTTTCAAGATCGATGTCTTAGTCAGTGTTCTATTGCTATGAAGAGACCATGACTACAGCAACGTTTATAAGGGAAAACATTTAATTGGAGCTGGCTTGCATTTTCAAAGGTTCAGTCTATTATCGTTATGGTGAGAAGTATGGTGGCACACAGGCAGATATGGTGATGGAGAAAGAGCTAAGAGTTCTACATCCAGATAGTCAGCAGGAAGAGAGGATTTGAAATCCCAAAGCCACCTCAGTGACACACTTCCTCCAACAAGGTCACTCCACCTGACAGTGCCGCACCCCAGTAGCTGAGCATACAAATCCATGAGCCTGTGGGGCCATTCTTAGTCAAACCACCACAGATGTTCTTGCACTGAAGTTTGGTCATATGTTCACAGTGCCCAGTGGTTGTATCTTTGTGGATTACAGAAGTCCGAGAGAAGTAGCATTGATCAGAGAAGAAGCCCAGGTCTAACCTGTCACACATGGTGGCAGTGTGGTAAATTCTATTTGGAGTGATAAATGTGCTTTGGAAGGACAGTTGGAATCTGAAGTTCTTGTTTTGTCCCTAAACTTGCAAGACTGTTGTCCTGGCTAGTCTTGTAACTACTTGACTCAAGTTGGAGTCACCAGAGAGGAGGAAGCCTCAATTGAGAAAATGTCTCCATAAGATCAAGCTGTAGGCAAGTCTGTAGAACATTTTCTCAATTAGTGATGAATGGCGGAGGGCCCAGTCTAAGCCATCTCTGGGCTGGGGGTCCTGAGGTCTCCAACAAAACAGACTGAGCAACCTAGGAGCAAGACAATAAGCAGCTTCTTCCATGGCCTCTGCAGCAGCTCCTGCCTCCAGGTTTCTGCCTTAAATTTGAGTTCTGGTCCTGACTTCCTTTGATTATAAACTATGATGTCGAAGTATAAACAGAATAAACCCTCTCCTCCCCAACTTGGTTTTGGTCATGGTGTTACATTGGAACAATGAAAATCCTGACTAAGACAATTGTTAAATCAAAATTTACAGGGTAGATTTTAATCACCTTTTTAGCTAGCAAAGACCTTTAAGAAAGAAGAGGCTGAATGATAAAATCTGATTATAAAGAGATGGATTTTGATTTGTAGAGTAGGAATAGGGTTTGAGGATGAGGAAAACTACATTTGGACCCAGAATTTAAAGTAGAGTGTGGTTGGGGAATATATCTCCGAGTGTTTAGCATATTTAAGGTTGGGAGTTTGATCTCAGTACAGAATAAGTGTGTGAGTGAGTGCTTAACTGAATAGATAAATAAGGAGGGTAAATGGGAGGCATTTAAGTTGGAAAAGACTGAATAAGAATGAATGCTGGGTGTCAGTGATTAAGAGCACTGGCTGCTGTTCCAGAGGGCCTGTGTTCAAGTCCCAGCATCACAAGGTAGCTCATAATCATCTGTATTATGAGCTAGGGGTTCTGATGCCCTCTTCAGGCCTCTGTAGGCACTGCATGCTCATGGTGCACAGACATACATGCAGGGGAGCACTCAGACACAAAACATTTTTTTTTAAATTTCTTTAAAAAGTAAGAGAATCAATACTTCTTGCATAACTCTGTTCATATTTTCTCTAGGTATTTCCTCCTCACTATTATTTGATGACAAGGCTTTCTGTATGCATGAAAAAATAGACAAAGGGGAACTTCCACAACTCCTGTCATCATATCTACGCACCTGCCTGTCCATACTCAATCCTGCTACTGTGGAGCTTTTATCCTATCCCATCCTGTGGTTAAAATGAGTTTCCTCCTGTCTCCTCAAAGGCACTGCCTCAGGACCTCTCCTTACTCATCATTATTTTTTCCCACACCAGGCATGGTGGTACATGCCATTAATCCTAGCACAGAGGAGATAGCAGCAGGCAGATCTCAAGAGTTTGAGGACAGCCTGGTATACAAAACAAGTTCCAGGACACCCAAGGCTTCACAGAGAAACCCTGTCTCAACACAAAATTTCCTAGCTATTAAAATACGCCTGTAGTTATACAGACCTGTTGTAATTTGTTCCATATTAAAAACCAGCCAAGCAGGGTGTCATGGCGCACACCTTTAATGTCAGCACTCAGGGAGGCGGAGGCAGGTGCATCACTGTGAGTTCGAAGCTAGCCTAGTCTACAAATCAAGTCCAGGACAGCCAACACTACACAGAGAAATTCTATCTCCAAAAACTGAAAAACAAAAACACCTCAAAACAAAGACAGCCAACTTAAAAAATAGAGAAAAAAGAGGGGAAAACAACATGGTTTACCTGACATATTCTTTCAGTTACTACTAAACTTACTTTAGTAGTTTGCTTCCCTTTAAAATAAGAAAACGTTCTTCAAATTGGGTGTGGTGGTGCGTGCACTAGGGAGGTTGAGGCAGGTGAACCCTGTGTTCCAGGCCAAAGTCACCAGTGGCTTCTATATTGCCAAATCCAAAGGTTATTTTCAAACTTCATCCTAATTATCAACAGAATTTAACATAAGTGATCTATTATTTTTTTAAGGGCCTTTACTGGCTTTCCCACCACCAAAGTTTTTCTTGCAGCTTCAAATGGCTGTTGCTTCTTAGTTTCTTTCGTTTTTACCTACAGCAGCCATGTTCCTATTGGGTATCCCAGGATTCAGTCCTCACACTTCTTTTCCATCTTTCCTTTCCCTTGTTCCTTTGAGGTTTTTTTCTAAGTCTGTGGCTTTGAATATCATATATATATGGACAACTTTAAAATGTATTTCTCTGGCTCCTGAATTTGTCTCTAAACTCCAGATTCATATATTTAGCTGCATAGGTGACATTTCTGTGTGGTTGGTTTCCCAAAGATGTGTGCTTTTTCACACTCTACCCACTATCAGTTAATGACAGATCTGCCCAAAACCTTGTAGAAAACGTTGGCTCTTTCCTTTCTTTCTCTCATCCTTCATCACTCCATTAACAAATGAGACCATGTGTCTACCTTCAGAGATCTTAGTTCTTATTTCCACTGCTTGAAATGTTCCAAACCATCTTTTTTATGGATTCATTGTTAGTTTTACAAGTGTGTTTCCTCTTTTTTTAATTTCTCATCTCTCTTTCCCTCTCCCTTTTCCTGTCCCTTTTCCTTTCCTCTCCTGTTTTTCTTTTCTTTTCTTAGAGATAGGTATCCTGTAATCCATGCTGGCCTGAAACTCTTTATATAGCCGAGAATGACCTTGCTTTTCTGATTCTCCTGCCTCCACTTCTCAAGTGCTAGATTATAGGTATGCACTACTTACTACACTTAGCTCCAAACTTAGCACATAGAAAGCTAATCTTCTCTCTACCTCCTAGTGACACAAGTACCTGCGCACGCATATACACACACACACCACTCCATTTTAAGCAAATTAACAATAAGCAATCTTCATCATACTCTTATCCATCTCAGTAAATACCATTTTTGTCTAATTTATTTTCAACAAAAATTGTGGAGTCACTTCTCCACTCTTTTTTTATGTAAACTATATACAGTATTGGTTTTACCCTTAAACTCACTCAGAATATAACTTTTTTTTTTTTTTTTTTTTTTTTTTTTTACAGTGCTTACCCATTACAAAAATGCTGGTCCAAGTTACTAAAGTAGCTTCCTACTTGATTTTCTTGCTTCTGTTTATATGCAGCTCATACATTGTTCTTAGCACAGTAGCCAGAGCAGGCTCTTCAAAATTAGAAAGGTCAGTCATGCCACTGCAGCTCAAACTCTCCTTTGTCTACTGCTTTTACTCAGAAAAGGCTTGGAGTCCTTACAGGTTTGTGCAAGGCATGACAATATGATTTCGGTTTTATCTGAGACTTTTCTCCTGCCTCTTTCTTCTTTGCTTACTCTGCCTAGCCACACTGACCTTGTTCTTCCTTGAGCATTCCAAGGACACTCTTTCCCTCTCCCTCTCCCTGTCCCTTTTCCTTTCTTCTCCTGTTTTTCTTTTCTTTTCTTAGAGATAGGTATCCTGTAATCCATGCTGGCCTGAAACTCAAGGCCTTTGCTTCAAGGCCTTTCCATCTGTTGTCCTATGATAATATTTGGCCTCCCTCCCTCATCTTTGTTCAAATGTAGTTTATCATGTGGCCTCCCTAATGGGCTATTTAAAGTGCCCCTTTGTCTCACCCCTTATACAAATGTTCCATATTCCCTTTTTAAAATTTAATTTATATATTTATTTATTACAATTTATTGACTTTTTATTCCCGCTGCAGCTCCCTCTTCTGTCTCTTCCCAGTCCTACCCCCTTCCCTCTTCTCCCTGTGTGCCTGTTCCTTAGTCCCTTGATAGAGGAGGACCTCCTCCCTTTCTATCTGACCCTAGCTTATCAAGTGTCGTCAAGGCTGGCTTCATCATCTTCTATGTGGCCTGGCAAGGCTGCAACCCCCAAGGGGAGGTGATCAAAGAGCCAGCCACTAAGTTCATGTCAGAGACAGCCCCTGTACCCCTTACTAGGGAACTCACTTGGAAACTGAGCAGCCAGTGGGCTTCCTTTGAACAGGGGGTCTAGGTCCTCTCCATCTATGGTCCATAGTTAGAATATTGGTCTGCAGGTCCCCTATTTTGGCTTTGTTGTTCTCCTTGTGGACATAATGGAATACTGCTCTGCAATTAAAAACAAGGAAATCCTTCCAAAGGATCCAGGTTCAATTCCCAGCACCCACATGGCAGCTCACAACTGTCTGTAACACCAATCCCCAATTCCAAGGGATCTGACATCTTCACACTAATGCACATAAAATAAAATTAAATAAATTATTTAAAAAAGACCACAAAAAAAAAAAAAGATTCTCAAAAATAAGGAAATCATGAAATTTGCAGGCAAATGGTGGGAACTAGAAAAGATCATCCTGAGTGAGGTAACCCAGAAGCAGAAAGACACAAATGATATATACTCGCTTGTAAGTCGGTAATAGTCATATAATATAGGATAAACATACTAAAATCTATAGCCCTTAAGAAGCTAATCAACAAGGAGGACCCTAGGGAGAATGCTTAATCCTCATTCAGAAAGGCAAACAGGATAGACATCGGAGGTAGAAGGCAAGGAACAGGACAGGAGCCTTCCACAGAGGACCTCGGAAAGACTATCCACCAGGGTATTGAAGGAAATACCAAGACTCATAGCCAAACTTTGGGCAGAGTGCTGGAATCTTTATGGAAGAAGAGGGAGATAGAAAGACCTGTAGGGACCAGGAACTCCATATTCCCTTTTTAAAATGTTTTCTTCATGGTACATAGAGCTGTGTGATATACTATTTATTTTATTTTCTTTTTTTTTCCCACTGGATTTTATACTTCTTAAAAAAAAACTTTTGTTTGTATTTGTTATTCTATTATATATCTCCAATGTTAAGGCTATACCTGATACTTAATGGGCTTTCTATAAATATTTATTAAATAATGGAACAAACTTGTAACCCCCCTTTTTTTTTTCCTGTTTTTTGTTTCATTGTTTTCAGTGGAATACCCAACACAGAATAATTATAAACATTCAGTTGTGCATAAATGGAGCTAGTACTTAAGTATAAGTGTTTTAAATAAACACTTAAAAACAATTCATGTCCTGTAAGCACTGGACTCCAGGTCAACATAGCAGAGCTGCCTCACCTCTGGATCCCTAATGGTAACATGATCCCCTTGCCCAGTAATCGGTACAGTGGGTGCCTGTAGAGAATGTGGTCGGTCATAGTAAGCCCTTTAATAGGGCTTTCTCTACCCTCTCTGTATAGACTCGGTCTGACCAGAACAAAGACAATTGGAATTTTTTAAAGGTAACTAGTGATTGATTAATAGTTTTACCTGATGTACTATTTCCTCAGAAAAGTCAGTGGGAGTCATTTTGCCTGGCTTCACATTCCTTCATTGCTGCTGTAATTTAGGACAAATAATTTAATCTCTCTGGACAGTCATTTTTTATAAAATCAGACAACTATACAATGATATTTCCAGCATAACTCTAATACAGCATGCATGTACTGTGTTTTTACTTATGACCTCACTTTCAACATTGGTAGTTCATTTGCTCTTCTTGCTGAGTATCAACTACTGGTAGATTTGACTTGTCAGACATAAGGGCACAACGAGGTCTCTGTGCTGCCCACCGAGGGAGACAGAGTAGACCAGGAAGGCAGAAGAAATACCTAGAGTAAAGGTGTGAATTCAGCCAGATGGGCACAAGCCTTGAGAGCTAAGCTTTAGCTCTTACCCAGAGATGTCCTTCAGTACCTGCCAGTGACCATGCCGAGAGCCAGAGCTTTGTGGTAGAGGCAAGTTTAGGATCGTATTCTAACATGATGTCTGTGCCTGTTTTCTTACGAAAACAACCATCAGAAGTATGTGTGACACAATTTCCTGGCCAGTCCAGCCAGAGTAAGCTTGTCCCAGATGCTTAGATTTAGGAAATGTCTATGTTCTCTCCCTTGTATTGTTGCAGTATTACTTAATTATCTGGGCCTCACCCTTACCTTTTTAAGCCCTTTTATGATGGGCAGGAATAGGACTGTCAACAACTTTATTGACCACCCACTGTAAGCAGGTACTAGAAACTGCTTCTGTGTTTTAACTGTTTTAAGTTAGAGGTGTCACTTTTCTGTATTTGCTTATTTATATTACATTTTTAGAAGCAAAATATTTCTTCTAGTTTATCTTTTACATGTAGTAATCACTTTGTGTCTGATTGTTGGTATTTTCAGATTTCTCAATCAAAAAAATTTTGAGAGATTTGTAAATGTAGAGAAAGACAAAAGCAAAAGTGTATCTGGCTCTTTCTGTTGGGTGAAAAATTTAAATTGGTTGCTTTAGATTTTTAAAGCTTTCTTAAAATAGAAATGAATGATCCATCTCATTCTGCCCTCAGTATTGCTGACCAATCTTAAAGGGCTATACTATACCAAACACCAAATTTGATTCTAAATTAAGGTATTTAGTTTTGCAACAAGGGTCATTTCTTCACGGCTGCAAGCTGAAATTTGGCCCTATCCCTTTTCATGAGCTCCAGTTTCTTTAGCATTCATTGATGAGCCAACCTATTGGGCAAGGTCATCTATTTTCTGAATCCCCTGACCTTCCTAGCATTAAAAAAGAGTAGCAAACTGAAACAATGTCTTTTTTAAAATAAAGTATTTCTGCAAAAAGAAAAGGAAGAGGGATGCAACTACTTATATCAGTCTTTTAGCATCTTTTTTAAAATCCAGGTTCTGGAAGAAAACTCAAGGATGGCATGTAACTAAGAATCATTCTCGATAAGTAAAAGCTACATTATACCTTTAGTCACAGTACAGGAGGCAGAGGCACACAAATCTCTGAGTCCAAGGCCAGCCTATAGCATGATGAAACTGTCCCAAAAAGTTACTTTATTACACACGACAGATCTCCTAAAATTGTCAGGATCCATGGTGTATGGTAAGTTAACTTTTACTCCTATTGAACAGTATTTACATATATGTGAGATAATGCTTGCTTGAGTCACTACGGAACTAGATGCTGATTTTGTATAAAGAGAAAAGCCTTGAGTAGTCACAGCAAATAGGAACAAGCTATACCATGAGGAAGCAAATACCTAGAACTTAGGTCATTCTTTAGGAAAACTGAAACTTTTTAAAGCAACCTAATGCTTTACATTCTAGATTTAAAGGTTATGTAGCTTGTAAACTTTGTTTGGATGCTAAGCAGAGAAAGTCTAAAAAAAGGTAACTTGGAATTATTCAAGAACTTGTAGAGTCTTAACTACTCGTGCTGCGAAGGGTGGTGATGAAAACATAGGGCTGGAGATGTAGCTTAGGGCTAAAGCAAATGCCCTAGTGCTCTGAAGGCCCTGGTACCACAAACTCAAAAGGAAAAAGAAGCCAGCAATGAAAAAGAAAAGATCTGCATAGATACGGATACTGGGGTTGATATGAGTGAAATGAAATTACGTCCTGAGATTTATCCTAATTAACAAAAATAGGACAAAAGAGATGATACCTGGTGGTGGGTGTGTGGGAATCATTACACTGTCCACTTTATTTTGTGTTTGAGGTTTGTTTGTGTGTTTTGAGTAATTCACAGCAGAATTCTTAAGCCTAAAATGTTATGTTACTATAACTGCCCCTCTATGTACTCCCCTATCTCAGGAGATTTGAAGGAGAAAGTGCCATTCCACAGTTTTAGAACTTCTGACACAAGCATTTTCACATGGCAAATAGAAGCTAGAAGTCATGGACTAAATAGAAATTGCATTCATGCTAGTGGCTGGGTCGATATGGAGGCTCTGGAACTTAACTCGTACCATAAGCCTATCATAGCTCACACCATGAGTAATCAGAGAGGCACCTCATCAACTGGTTTTTATGAAGTAGATCTGCGTTCCCAGCCCTATAAAAGTTGAGAAATCAAGGATGAAAAACCGTAGAGAACATTAGGGTAGAGATGAAAAGGACAAAATGGTAGTTTAGTAAAAACAACTTGGAAATCTTTGGGTGAAATGGGGTTAAGAACATTCATTCCATTTAATTCAGAGATGCTAAAAATTATTTATATTTCTCTCTCTTCCCTATAAGTAGAATCTCTAGAAATTGAAAGTTGTACTTTGATGTCAAAGGACATGTAAATCTGTAAATGTTTAAATCTAGAAACACCTCCTCATTGTTAAAATAAAAGCTATTGGCTTGCTTTAGAAATGGGATCAGTTTTTCTGCAAAATGACCCAGATTCTAGATTTCTGCTTGCTTATAGTATGATTTCTTTCCTTATACTATAGATAGAGTAGTCAAGGCTTTTCTCCTTACATGTCAAATTTTTCCTTTGATACTAAAGCCCTTTCTTGTTTTGTCTTCAGAGTCTATTCCTGTGGGGTAGTTTGAGGAGTAGTTAAGATTGTGATTATGTTTCAAATCCTGGTCCTACCATGTCAGCTGAGTGACCTTAAGTCAGTAGTAACTGACTGAAGGTATCTAAACTTTAGATGGGAAAAACAGAACTTTGTAGAATTTGGTGAGCTAGCATATGTACAGGGCCTAGCACATAGTAAGTAAAGTGAATATACTAACGGCAGGATTACTGTCTCCAGTATAATTCTCAATTCCATTGTATACATATGTGACTATCCCTGTACAACCATTGTAGCTGTTGTTCCTTAACAATCCAAGAAACAAGGCCTCCTTCCCTACATCACAAGCACACTGGTCCCTTGCCGTTTCAGGGCATCTAAATGAACTGAGCTGATAGGGCAGAGGAATACAAGTACATATAGAATGGCTTTTATGTTACTGCCCAAGTGAAGACATTTTTGTGTCCCTAGGTTATGATGACATAGCATTTACTTATTTGATTTTCTCATTGTTCCATCTTATACTAAACCTTCTTAGCACAAACCAAGTTTTCTTGAAGGTGGAAGATCAAGGAAAGAGTTTTCCAAATAAGTGTGTGTCAATTAAATTGCAAATCAGCCTGCCCTCTTTCTTGCTCAATCTGAGGGTGAGCTGACGCCTGTTTGTAAATCCTTCCTGGTTCAGTGCTGTAGGTACCCTCATCTAATGAGACCCACCCACCTTTAAATTGCTAGGATTGAGTTATGGTTCAGCCTAAAGAGGCCAAGCCTACCCTGTGTTGCCAGGTGGGCTAAGTGTTTTCTCTAAGGAATTAAAAACATTTTGTCATAAAGGTACAAGAACACTTCTTTTTTGTCGTGCCTTAGGACTTTGGCTGAAAGAAAAGGCAGCTTTAAAGGGGTGGCAGGAGTTGTAAAGTGATGGCTCCGTGGTTTAGAGCACTGGCTGCTCCGGTGGAGGACCTGGGTTAGATTCTTAGTACCCACATGGTGACTCAACCATCTAACGCCAGCTTCAGGATCCAGATACATACATACATACATACATACATGCATTACATACATACATACATGCCATACATACGTACATGCCATACATACATACATGCCATCAAAACATTTATTTACATAAATCTAAAAAGTTTTAAAATGAAAGAAAAAAAAACTAATACCTCTCTGTCATTTAGGGACTGGAATCAGATAGTCTTCCCATGCTGCTATAACTCGTTATTCTCACCCTGAAAATAACTTTGGTCATGAACATTAGATACAGTGGAGACAGGGAGAGGGTTATGCAGACATGTCAAGGAGCAGAGCTGTGAGTGGGACTGACAGTGGGAGAACAGGATGGAGCATAAACCAACACAGCAGGAATGAGCAGTTCAGCTAGTTCCTGACAACAGCTGGTGTTTATTATTACCTTTGAGGATCTACATATAATCTACGACCTGGGAAATCCATTGATTAAGGAATGTTGTCTGACACAGAAAAATGGTAACTGGGGATAGTTGGTGCTCAGTAAATATGTATCTTTTGTTTCCCATTTTCTGACTCCTTTATCCCTCTCCCTCTTGACCATTGCCAAATGGAAATGTATAGATGAACAGCTCATCTAAATATAGTTCATGAATTAGTTTGGCACCAGAAGCGTAGTACAGTTGGACTGAATTTCTCTATACTGGCCCACTGAGGCAGCAGGAATAGGAGTTTGTTCAGGCTGTTGTGTAGTAGTAGGTGGTATAGTTCTATTTGGCATGCAGGAAGTAGACTGTGAGGCTCCTTTATGTGTCTGTTTGCCAGGAGCCTTATCTTTGTAGTTGGGACTAGAAACTTTGTAGTTGCTAAGATGGGTTTAAGTTGGGTATTGCCCCTTTGTAAATCTCATGGGTTTGATAGCCTCTCCTTGGAACTATAGAGAGCTGGGAAACTCAGAGAGCATTTAGATCAGTTGGCAGGAGTGTTCCTTAGGATTAACTGGCCTTTGTTGGAGTGAAATGCCCTTTGAAATTTTTAGCCTTGAATATTTACTTCCTTTGAGGCAGAGTGCTCTGTGAAAACTTACATGGATCTCTTGTGGTCAGAAACTTCCCAACACAGTATAGCTACTTACAACTATTTAGAACATAGGCAATCTACTCTGCTTGATAATTGTTTATAAATTTTTAAAAGCTTGGCTTATTTTATATGTATGGATGTTTTGCCTTTATGTATGTCTGTACAACTTGCATGCCTGGTATCTGCAGAGACTGGAAGAGGTGTCTGATCACCTGAAGCTGGAAGTGCAGGTGGTTGTGAGCCACCATTTGGGTTCTGGGAACCAAACCTGGCTTCCCTGAAAGAGCAGTAGTGTACTTTTAACCACTGAGACATCTCTCCAGCCCCAGGATCGAATGTTTTAACTCAGGGCATTGCTGCACAACCCCCATTCTGTGTAGTATAAGGATTTAGTAAGACCCTGCAAGCCCTGACACATTTCTGTTTTTTTCTAGTGATGCCTGTCAATCTCTATAGCTAGAGCTCAGTTGTTGTAAACTAGGAAGAACTTTCTCCAGTTTGTTACTAGGAAGTGGGGGCAGAAAGATTTAGTAAAAGTGCTTAGAAATGTGATTAGTGCCTGAAAATAAGAACTTCTGGCAAGACAGGGAATTTAGATCAGTGCTACACTTAGCCCGTGAGTCTTGAAGCCTGCTCATTATGGAGTGTGCACAAATGTTGGCCAATGCGTATGCATATTTCTCTGTCAATATATTATGTTTTGATCCATATAAGCAGCACATAATCCAGACACAGAATGACTCTGTTGTAACAGAGGTCCCTTGTTTTACCCAGTAAACTTAAACTCTTTCCTGTCCACCACACAAGGTGGTCATCCCTAACATCCCTAACACAAGGTCACCTTTAATATTTTTCATCTTCATAATTTTCATTATAACATATTTAAATTAAATCATATACTCTGGCTTTTCGATGTGACAATATTTTATTTGTTTTTGAGACAGGGTTTCTCTGTGTAGCCCTGGCCATCCTCAACTAGGCTGGCCTTAAACTCAGAGACTGGCCTTCCTCTGCCTCAGGCCTGCTGGGACTAAAGGTGTGCACCGCCTCCTAATAGGTTATAACCATTTACTTATTGAAGGGCATTTGTCATTTTTTGCTATTTAGATGAGCTACTGTGAACATTTATGTACTAGTTTTTGTGTGGATGGAAATGTTTTCTTAATCAGTATACGTGTCCAAGAATGAAACCTACAAATAGAGTAAGTGCACTTTAAACTTAAAAAATGACTGTGTGTACATGAATGGATGCATGTGCCATGGTGCACGTTGAGGTCAAAGACAACTTTTGGAGGTCAGTTCTTTCATTCCATCGTGTGGGTTCCGGGGACTGACTCTGGTTGTCAGGCTTGTCAGCAGGCATCTTACCTGCTATGCCGTCTTGCCAACTTACATTTTCTAGGAAGTGACAGTTTGTTATAGGGGTCATGTTTTTGTCTTTTGTTTTTCACCTACTCTGCTAGGCGCCAAGGGGTAAAAGTGTAGGTTTCCTACTTAGTCCTCACTGTTACTCTTGTGGGGCCCAATATGCTTCATTACCTTTAGGATAGGGAGAATTTAGACTTGACCTCTGTTGACAGTCAAATGGGGGAGAGAGCAGTTAGAACCTTCTGTTCCCTCTCTGGACTTCCAGTGGTACTTGATGGTCGGAGTGCTCATTCCCACTAAAAAGAGGTAAAAGTTGCTTCACGTTTGAAGTTCTCAGACGCCACCTCAGATCACGGGGATCTGTCATAGACGTAAACAGAAGTCTAGTTCCCCCATAGTCTTGCCTAACAGGAGTAGAGGGCTACAGTGTTCTGCCTGGTGTTTGGTTGGAGCGGGCTGGTTATTGCTTGTCTGCTCTTTGCTTGGTCCTTTGGCTGGACAGGGTTAACTTTTCTGGATGTTTTTCTCCCTCCCTTCTGGCAGTGTTTGTCTATGTTAGCGTAGGCTAACCTAGAATTCATGTCCTTGCCTCTGCCTCCCAAGTGCTGGGGCTTCAAACTCGGACTACTAGGCTCATTTCTGAACCTTTAATGAAACCCTGTTATCACAACAACCTGTTGTCCAAAGGATAAAATATCAACCTGTTAGCATGGCCATTTGCTGCTCTTCACTGCCTCACTATAGTTAAAAACAGTCATATCTTCTGTAGTTTTCCACCATGCACATGTAGAAAACTATGTTGCCAGCTATGCCAGTAATTTCCTGTTATTCTTTCTTGAATGCCATGTGTTTTCATGTTTTGTTGTTTTGCAGAGGTTCTCTGTGGGTCCCACCTTCTCATCTTCTCTGCTTGGTAAGCACCTGAGCACCTGGCCATTGCTCAAATCTAGACATGTTACATATGGTGAAGCCCTCTGAAATTCAGAGGTATTTGATCCCATCTCGGCATTATCCAGCAGTCTGCGCATACTCTGAAGTGTGTTTTCTTGTTTGCATAGATTTCCCAGCTTACCCTTGAGGAAGGATTGTGCGATACATCTCTGACCTATTCAACTGTAAATGTTTTGAGGTTAGGCACTGTGCCCATCTTAACAGTCTATATCCTTAGCCCAGCACAGAAACTGACACTGAACAAATGTTTATTAAATCAGGAAATGGATGATTTATTACTTTCACCCAAAAACTGTCTGCAACTTGAGAGACTAGGTAAATTCATTTTTACCATCGCCATTTATTCCTTTTTAGTTTCCCTTAAACAAAGCAACTTTGAAGAATTATAATAATTAACCATTTACACCATACTACCTCCCACTTCTGTAATGACTTTCAGGTTCTGCTGTTCTGCTTTGGGACAGCCAGCAGACGTGGTTTCTAAAGCCAGTTTTTCAGGCCATTATTAACCAACAGTCCAGTCTTCAGTAAATTGAAACCTCAGATTGTAACTAGTTTTATTGAGGTGGAGGGTTTCTTTCCTTTTTTTTTTTTTTTTTTAAACATTTATTTATTAATTTAATCTCTTTACAGCCTGATCCCAGCCCTCTCCCTTCTCTCCTCCAGGTCGTGCCCTCACTACCCCCTCTTCCCATTCCCCTTTCTTTCTCAGAAAAGAGGAATCCCCTAAAGGATATCAACCCACCCAGGCACCTCAAGTCACAGCAGGACTAAGTACATCTTCTCGCACTGGGACCTGACAAGGCAGCCCAGCTAGGGGGAAGGGATCCAGTCGCAGGCAACAGAGTTGTCATTGTTAGGGGACCCACATGTTGTCCAAGCTGCACATCTGCTAAATATGTGAAGGGGATCTAGGCCCAGTCCATGCATGCTCTTTGGTTGGTGATTCAGTCTCTGTGAGCTCCCATGGACCCAAGCGAGGGTCTTCTTGTGGTGTCCTTGACCCCTCCAGCTCTATCCTTCCTCCCACTGTTCCACAAACTCCCTGAGTTTAGCCTAATTTTTGGCTGTGGGTCTCTACATTTCTTTCCATCAGCTGCTGGATGAAGCCTCTCAGAAGACAGTTATGCTAGGTTCTTGTCTGTAAGCATAGCAGAGTGTCATTAATAGTGTCAGGGGTTGCTTCTCTGCCATGGCGGGGTGGGTCTCAAGTTGGGCCAGTCATTGGTTTGCCATTCCCTCAATCTCTGCTCCATCTTTATTTCTACACGTCTTGTAGGCAGGACACATTTGGGATCTAAGATTTTATGGGTAGTGTCCCCCTACCTCCACTGGAAGTCAAGGTGGAGGTTTTCTTTGACAGGCATTTCAGAACTGTTGCTTTCATTGAGTGGCATAGATTTGTATGAATACACAAACACACTGTTAAGGATTTTGCAAGACAAAATACACCGTACACATCAATTCTTTGTAAGAAATCTGATCCAATTTCTTATCATACGTGCATAATCTCTCCACTTACAAGACATACTGAGCATGCCAGGTGCTATTACATATTTCATATAAGTAACTTGTAGTTCTTATAGCCATTTTGCAGAATAGGTGTTGTTATCTAGGTTTTGTAGACATGGGAACTGAAGTTGAGTTGTGTCTGAGCCCGAATTGTCACTGACTCCAAGCAGTGGCTTATTTATTTATTTATTTATTTGTTTGTTTGTTTGTTTGTTTATTTATTTATTTTAGTGTACCACTCTGTCTCTCAATGAAAAATCCTATTATTATATTTCTCCCAGTATCCTGATTTCCTACCCATTCGATCACATCTCTTGAGACACGGTTCTATCGTCTGTTTTATAAGACGGAAATGAGAGGAGGGGAATTGATTTTTATGATGATGCTTGTGTATATACTGACATTGGGGTTCTTTGGCCTCTGATAGTGAGCAGCATTCCCGGTGTTTTGTCCCTTTGATAAAGTCAAGGAAGACATTCATTAGTATATCTCACAGGGTCTAAACAGTTAATTCACTGTTCAGAAAGTCACATGAGTGAACAGTGAAACTCAGCAGTTGGAACTGATGCTTGATAGCTAAAAAGGTCATTAACATTGAGCTTCTTTGTCACAAATGCCTGATACTGAACAATAGTAATTAGAGGGCTGCCAATCAGAAACTAGGATATTTTCCTTCAGTGGCTGACTGGGTGGTTCCTCCCTTCCTCATGTCTCTAAACACCAGTCACATCCCTCAGGGTTTGAGAAGGTGCTGTATGGGGTTGTCTGATAACATCAGGAAGGTGAGGCAGAAGTGGAGAAGTGCTCTTACTGAGGAAAAGGAATACCTGAGTTGTAATATCCCTCTTTGTCACTCTCAAGCAGCAGGAAGCAAAGAACATCCAGGTCACCTACAGAAGCAATTAAAAATGGTTCCAATGATGATAGGCATGTCCTAGCTGCCATCCTGGCCCCTGTATGGTCCCTGTATGACAGGGATGCATGGCCTGAATCCACAGGTCGGAATTTAGACAAAGCAAAGACTGAGGACTGGCCCTGCTCCCAGGTACTTGTTGACACATGGTGGCGGCATAGCCTTACAGCCTCGGCACACTTACAGTCTTACAGTAAGCGCTTAGGAGCACTAGTCCTACAATTCCAGCACTCAGCAGATACGGCTATCCAAGAGATGACAGCATACCACTAGAAAAGCATGCAAAACAAGCAGTAGTGAGCCTTCTTCCTTGACTCTTCGAGATGGAACGACAGCTGTCCTGCACTGCTGAAGTCTAGCCAGCACCACAGAAGTTCTGGAAATGGGCTGTTTCATTTCTCTATTGACATTTACTAAGTGACCTCAGCTGACCTGCAGCTTCCTTGGTTCATTTGTATTCTAGCCTGATCCTTCTTTTAGTCCCCTAGAATCCAGTATCTATCTTTCTGAGGATGTCAACTCACTCCTCTAGTGTATCTTCTGTTTAATCAGGGGTGTTTAACCACTTGGGATTGGAGTGCCCCAGGCAATGAGAGCTTAAAGGCATGCTACCCATTTTGATCATTTCTACCTCAATGAATGGTAAGAAAGGCACAGTATGTGGTGTTTATTTATTGTGATGGTGTGTGTGTGTGTGTGTGCATTTGCCTGTGCATGGACATATGATGGCCAGAGTAGGACCCCAAGTGTATTCCTCTGTCATTCTACATTATTGTCTTAAGACAGGGTCTTTTACTGAACTACAAATACTCGGTTTTGGGTAGGGTAGGTTGGCTGGTCAGCCAGTGAGGCTCCCAGGATCTGCCTGTCTTCATCTCCTAGTGCTGAGGTTATAGGCACAGGAAGCCTGGCTTTTCATGTGGTTGCTGGAGATTCAAACTCAGGTCCTCGTGCTTGCACTCAAGTGCTCTTACTGAGCATCTCCCTAGATCCTGCTCTTAAGGATTTGACTCAGCCATATTATAAGATACTCGTGGTAGTCCAGCATTTTACAGGGCCCGGTATTTGTACCTCCTGTCTATTGCCTTTCTTCTTCCTCTAACCCTTTACCCCTGGCCTTAATTTGTTGCCTGCATTTCTGGCACTAGATCCATACTCCCAACTGCTGGTATTATCCAGGGGTTTTACAACTCTGCTTTCCCTCTTTCTGTTTGATACCAGGGCTAACTAGCCAAGGCCATTATCCCAAGTCCTCAACTGTTTGGTGGAGCTGTTGCTGCACCTCCCTGACCTTGCTCAGAGGACTGGACACTCCTAGGAATTAGGGGTGGGTGGGGTTAGGGCTGAAATCCATTTGCACAGACACATTCCTATTTTATGTTCTATTAACAAGTTTACTTTTTAGGCGAATACGTTCCTTTCCACCCTCGGTATTTCACCCTTGGTTTCCTATACAAGAATCTCGTCATAGCTCCTTTTTATAGGTGGAAATATACCCTGAAATTCGAGGCAGTCATTTTTAAGAGCACTGTAAGACCCTTGTAGCTCTTCACTGCCACCTGGCTGCTTGCCTGGAAAGGGGAAATTGGAGTGCTGGCAACATTGTTACTGCAGGCAGAATGGCGTTGTTATTAGAGGTTCGCGAAGGCTCCTCGCCAAGACCTGTAGGACCTGAGGTGGGATGGAGGATACTTTTCTACCCTGAGAGACACTTCCAGGAGAGCGCCCGCACACTGCTCACTTGCGGCAGTGTGGCGGTCCCACTGCGCTCGCTTACAGAGCACCTGATCTGCGCTGTGTCAGGGCACAGCACCACTTAGCACAGGTAGCTCTGTGGGAGACAGGACGTCACACCGAGTTGAAGACTTATAGGACTGCTGTTTTCAGTTCCCCATCCCTCGTGAAAACGGAAAAGCGCAGACCAGAAAGAGGAGCCGGAGGAAACTCCCGACTGCTAGTCTCTGACAAAGAGAGAAACTTCGAGAAAACAGATGGTAGCACTCAGAAAACAGTTGCCAGTGAGCGCAGACGATAGCCTGGGTTTGCACTCAGCTTGACCTGGAGGGCAGGGCGGTCATGTTCAAGGGGCGGGGGCTCTGGCCATGGGCCTGTCTGGGGCGGGCCAGCCGGCGGGGCATTTAAACCGCAGCCAACGCTGGCGGGGACGCGCGCAGGCTCTGCGCTCTCGATTTTCCCAGTTTTCGGGTACCGGCTTCGCAAGATGCGGTCTTCCCTGGCTCCGGGTATCTGGTTCCTCCGTGCCTTCTCCAGGGACAGCTGGTGAGCAGGGCTGGAGAGGGAGGCTGCCGAGACAGTCAGAGACTTGCTTAGGCGGCGGATGTCTCTGCCAGTCCCTGGGGTGGGGGAGGGGGCCCTAGCTCTATCTGGCGGCGCAGGCGTGGAAGGTTAGTAACGCAGACCTATTAATTTCACATTAGCCCAGACTTCTGTATGACCCTTGTGAAGAAGCCAGGAGTGTTCATCCTTTCCAGCTTGCCATTTTGCATCTGCAAACACAGGCGCACAGGCAGGCACCTGTAGAGTGCCTCCAAGTGTTATCTGAGCACTTAGGGGACCCGGACTTGCATGTAGGGAACAGAGGCCAAGGAGCAGTAGACTATAAAGGTAGGCAGGGAGCTTAGGCCCCTTTTAGGTTATATTTTATTGATTGGATTAGGTAGTAGAAGCCAGACGTCACTGGTTCTGGGAGCCTGCCTGGGGGGTACCGTACGTTCCAGCCTCAGGGATATCTAGCTAGGGGAGGTCTCTGGGATCCGAGCTGCCGCCGCCCAGCACTGGGGGGTCGCCCTTAAAAGCATGAGCTGGCATGCAGCAGTTGTCTTCAGGGCCACCATGTCACCCATATGCTGGGAGGAAAGGTTTCAGCCACTCTCCATTAGAGCGTTTGCAGCTGTGTGCTTGGTCTGCGTGGAGATTTAAAATATTTTGTAGTTGCTCTCAGTTACAAACTATAAAACTTAACAAAATAGTCTGGTGCTGGCTTCTCTTGAAAAACAGACGGCACAGCATTGCCAAACCTAAATTCTCAAACTAAACTAAGGGTCACCTTTGGATTGGGCAGATACTTAAAGAGAGTGATCAGTCTGGCCTGGTTTTAAAAAAGTTTTTTGTTTCCAGTCCTGTCAATCAGGCTAATCATTGTACGCGAAATCCTTTATGTGGTCCTTTTTAAATTCGCAACTATTGAACAGTCTTGTGTTTTCAGAAAGATATGACTCTTATAAGGATTTGAACATGAGCGTATTAGAGAGTGTATCACCTTCATAATGAAAGAGCTAGAAGATGTCATGATTGGGTAGAAAGAGAATTTAGAGGAGAGCGGAGAGTTAGCAGACGTGGGTGGCAGCAATGGTTGCATAATATACTTGCTGCCCCTGACTTAATTTTTCCGACACAGGGTTTCTCTGTGTATCCCTGGCTGTCCTGGACTTTGTAGACCAGGCTGGCCTCGAACTCAGAGAGATCTGCCTGGCTCTCTGACTTTAAATTTAAAGGTGATTGAAATGATAAGGTTTATGCTGTGTATATTTTAACACCCTTTTTAAAACATAACACAAATAAACTCATTTATACATTAAGACTCTTGAGACTATCTCAGTAGTGGACATATTTTACATGACTTATCTGTTAGTTACCACTTCAGAGAATAAAATAGTTCAATGTCAAGAAAAACTAAAATCAGGATAAATGAGAGATTAAATTCAGACAACCTGAAGGTGTCCTCTTTTCACATCATTGTTTTCTTTATAGACTCGAGGTTTTTTTTTTTTTAATCTCCAAGAAAGGTTTTTGATCACACAATAAAGTGGGTCTCCTTAGATTTAATCTCATTGTTTACTTATGTACGATAAAAGCGTTAGTTAGCCAGGTGGGTCATGTTAAATTTGTGTTGCTGAAAGTTTTCATAAGGAATCTTTTTTTTAATTTAATTTTTAAGGTGTGTGTGTGTTTCCTTTGTGTGTGTGTGTGGGGGGGTGATACGTGTATGTCTCTGTGGAGGCTGGAGGTCAGCCTCAGGGTCCTTCTTCAGAAGCCACCACTCTTCTTCCTCACTGGGACCCACTACTTCCCAGTCAGCCCCCAGAGCTTTAGGTCTTGTCTCTGCCTTCTGAGGCCTGGGAGCACAGATGTAGCCACCGTCTTGCCAGACTGTTAATGTGGGTGCTAAGGATAAAGCTCAGCTTGTGCCTCAAGCACTCTGCTACCTGGGCCACTGCCCCAGTCTTTTATAAGTACCTCTGCGCTGTTTTATTAAAGTCATTTTACTATTTATTGCCTTGAGATAACATGCCAAGAAACTGTCTTAACCAGGTTTTACCTGCTGTATCTATAGATTTGGTCAAATTCCTCTTTCTTTAGGTTCTCTAAATATCCTAAGGCTTTTAGACCTCCAAAAAAAACTTTCTTCTATTTATAAGACTGGAAACTCAGAAAACTGCTTTTTCCTTGGAATATTCTATTCGCATTTACTCCATGCAGTGAGCATCAGTTCCTTGAAAGGGGCCAATATACTTGATATTAAATAGACGTTGTTGTCGAATACAATAATCAGGCAAGGCCTTGGTTACATAACCAGTTCTTCTAAACGTGCTCTTGTTAAAAGGAGAGAAGAGATTCTTATTGAAACTTTACAAATAACCATATTGCTCTGTAAAACAAGAGGACTCAAAAGTTTCTTCATTCTGTGGAGTTGAGTAGGAGGCTGCATTTCAGTTTATAAAAAAATGCAATGCCTATTAAGTTGTTATGTGTTACAGATCCCCTAGAGGAAAGGAAAAGGTCTTCCTTGTACTGGCATCCTGAAAATGGAGCCCTATCATAACATTTCAGTTATCAGTGACCGTCACTGGCAGTTTCCTTAATCCTGTATGATCAGTGCTGCTCCTCCACATCTTGGCTTAGTGATCCCTGGAACTCAGCTCCTCAGGAAGAACAGAAGTCTTCCTAACCATCTGTTGCTGTGGAACCTTCGGAAGAATAAGCGCTCAACTTATGAAAATGAACAAACATGATTTAGAGAGGAGAAACCTTTAGATACAACATACAAGAATTCTGAAATGGGCTGAAGAGATGGCTCTTTCATTAAGAGCACTGGCTACTGTTCCAGAGGACCCAGGATCTGTTCCCAGCACCCACATGGTGGCTCACAGCCATATGGCACTCCAGTTCCAGGGGCTCTGGCCTCCATGGGAACCAGGCATGCAAGTAGTACACAAACATGCATGCAGGTAAACTCTCACACACATTAAGTAAAAATAAATACGTCCTTAAAGAAATCTGGGACTCATTCACATAATATGCAAAGACTATAAACAACAACAAAAAACAAAAAACAAAACAAAAACAGAAGAGTAAGCTTGGGATAGGTCCCTAAGCATCTGGTTTGTAGGTAAAGATCAATAGCCTGGGAAGATGCTGTATTTCAAATTAAAGAAAGAGAGTTGCAGTCTATGTAACATTTTAGCTGGTAGCTGAAATCATGGCAGGCAACTCAGAGTGTTGCCATCAGATAACACAACATCAGGACCAGTGGAAATGTGTGGTGAAGCCTCTAATTCTCCCATACTCAGGAAGCTGAGGCAGGTGGGTTGGAAATTCAAGGCCAGTCTGGGCAAGTAGGGGACCCTATCTCAAAATAAAAATAGAAAATGGCTGAGCATGTTGCTTAGTGGTGGAGCAGTTGCCTAGAACACACAAGACCCAAGGCTCAGTCCCCAAATACCCCAGACAAAAACAAAATGGACGGAAAGCGCATCCAGAAATCTGTGCAACTTCTCTTACAAAAATTTCTAAACTATTGGTAAAATGATAGCATTTTATCTATTTGAGTTTGATTATTTCTTCTGATTTCCCAGTGATTCTAAGTATTGGTTTGCCAAGCCATACTAGTTTCAGCACTTCTTTTAAAAAGTGAAAGATCAAATTTAGGTGGTTTTCCAAGAACTCTGTTTTGTTTGTTTGTTTGGTTGGTTGGTGTTTTTTTTTTGTTTGTTTGTTTGTTTTTGGTTATTCCAACAAGGTTTCTTTGTGTAGCCTTGGTTGTCCTTTTGTAGACCAGGCTGGCTTCTAACTCACAGAGATCCACCTGCTTCTGCCTCCTGAGTGCTGGCATTGAAGGCGTCCACCACCATGCCCAGCGCAGGAATCCTAATTTTCGAAACCACGTGAGATGAGTCACCAAGCCTGAGCTTGCTTTGGAAAGATTTTCAACATACTCACTTGCTTCTTTTCAGACTTTCCACTTGAACCTATTACAGTCCAAGGAGCTCTCACTCTTATCCGTAAAACACACTTATAACCATGCATGGCAAATGTTCTACCATCAAGCTACATCCTCAGACCACAGTAGCACGTATCAGGGAGAATGAGGGGTGATAAGGGTGAATTGTCTCATGCCAGCGCCTCAGCACAGGAATGTACACAACACAGCCCTCTAAACCTATGTCGCTTGTGCACTCTTTTCCAAGTAAGGTCTCTAGCCCACACTGGCCTTTGAACTGCCGACGTAGGAAAGGGTGAGCTTGAATTTCTGATCCTACTGCCTTCCCTTACTTAGTGCTGGGATTATACGGGTAAGCCACCCTTTCTGGATTATGTGGTACTGGGGATGGAAGCCCAGGGCCTTGTGTGTGCCAGGCAAGCACACTACCAACGGAACTGCAGCTTCAGTCCTGCTTGCACACTTCTTAACTGCTCAGCTCTCCAAAGCTCAAGACATACAGGGCTAGGGATCCTTTTACCGCTCTGTGCTTTTGAGCTATGAACTCTCTGGAACCTCCGTTTTCTCATCAGTAGGTAGTTCTAGAATATATGTCTGATAGCTCATATAAAGACTCTTGGCTTCTGTGGCTGATGGAGGATCCACAAGAGATGTCTTCCATTTTCCTAAAGAGTGTGAATTCAGATGCTCTGCTGTCCCAAGAACCAACGTTTTGCTGAAAAGATGCTATACGGAACTCCCGGGCTCGCAGAGAAAATGAGGACATCACCCTGCCTTCTTGGAATTAGCAGCAGAGCTGGGGAAGTGCTGTGCACACAGCAGTCATCAATCTTATTTTTATTTTGTTTTACTTGTTTGCTTTTGCAGCGTTACGTGTAGACCCAGGATCTTGTGTAAGCCAGGCAAGTGCTCTGCTACTGAGCCACGTTCCAGCCCCCGAGTTAGCAATTTTAGAAGTAGTGCTGCATGTACTGAGTGTCAAAGGGTGATGATTCATATATTTAGTGGCAGTTGAATTGATCTTGAAGAAAACTGCCTCCTCCGAGTATATCTGATACCTGAGGTATTAGAGATTAGAGGCACAAATTGCTTGGCATGTAAGAAGTATGCAGTAATGGTGGCTCTCACTGTCATTGTTACTGACGATCATTACAGATGGATGTTAGTCCAGTGGACATTTCCTGTGCTAAACAAAATATAAGCTGAGCTGGGAACAACAGGATAAGGACTTGTGTGAAAAAAAAAAAAAATGAGAAATGAGCTCCATCACACGTTACTTTCACATGGCCCTAAGGAGAGCATTGAAATAGACATGAAGATAACAGATAGTCTTGGACTCTTCACCTGTGAAATACGGATAACAGCAGTACCCGCTCCTAAGATTGCTGAAGTTTAAATGAGAAGTATCTGGATGTGTGCCAGGCTTGCCGTCAGCCCTAAAGAAGCTTTACTATCCACTGTCATTCTATAAACTTTTCATACTACTTTGCGCCTGGTATTATTTGTCTTTTTTTTTTTTTTTTTTAATGAAAGGTTAGTTCCCTCACTAAGACATACTGGTAAAACGAGACAGAAAAGCATGTAGCTTGCACAGCATTGAATCGCTGGCAAATGACTACACTGGAGTTGGATCTGTGTTAATCTGACTCCTAAACCTTTGGTCTTCCCGCTGTACTCCTGATGGTCATGTGAGTGGAAAAAAAAAATTACACTTCGTTTGGCTTTAGACAAATCACTTAATCTCTCTGAGACCACATTTCCTTAACTATAAAAGGAAAAAAGCAATACTTATATCTCAGGGTGTTAATGAGATTAAATGAGAAACTTGATTTTTTGTGTATATATATGTGTGTGAGTGTGTGTGTGTTTTGCTCTTGCTTTTCAAGACAGGGTTTATCTGTGTAGCCTTGGCTGTTCTAGAACTTGACTGTAGACCACACTGACCTCAAACTCATAGAAATCTGCCTGCCTCTCCCTCCCCAGTGCTGGAATCAAGCATGCACCCCCCCCCAGCCTGAAAAATATATTTGTAATTGAAATAGAATTATATCACATTCCTTCTTCACTCTTCTTCCTCTAGCTCCTTCCAGCTTCCCTCCCTTGAGCCCTTCCCACGCCCCCCACTCTCAAGTGGATAGCATCTTTATCTTTACAGTGTGTGTAAATGAAAAGCTTTTTAAAGCACTTAGGCTACTGTAGTTGGGATTTGCTAGGCTGTGGAAATTTCTCTTGTGGAAGGGATTTGGGAGGAGGCCATCACTGAATCATCTTTGAATTAGGCAATCTTTGTCTTTGTACTGGTTATTTGGTATTCCAGCCAGCAGGAATATAGCATTGAAGAAAGCAGTTCCTGGAGTGAGGCTCTGAGCAGGTGGCACCAGGCGTGTGGAGGCTGGCGGAATCTGTGGAGTTTCTGCCCAGTAGGCGTTACTCCATTCCTAGTCAGGACTAAGTAGACAGCCAGTCCATAGTATTTCTGAGCCACCAAACACCCATGGTCTCTAGCCCTGGGCCTGCCTGATTCTTTCCCTTTCACAATTTTGCCAATATTGTGAGGGCATGTGGCGGGGGGTGGGGTGGAAAGGGGGTGCAGCTGACAGCATGGCATCTGTCCAGAGAGATGACTTGTGGATGATGCTTACAGGGCTGGGTGAATTTCCCCGAGGCCTTGTAAGGTGGAAAAACTCAGGTCCTTCAGGAGGGAGCAGGGTGAGACAGCAGCTGGATGAGCAGGAATGGGTGTGGAGGGAGAAAGCTTTCACAGGCGGGAGGAGCAGGAGCTGGCCTCCCACACAGTGTGTTCTCCCCATACCTTAACGTTCCCCTGGAAGCTGGACAAGGCTGACAGATGTGCTGGCTGTGCTGTGGAGTTGGGGAGAAAGATAGAGCAGAAACACACGGACCAAGCGACACTGCCTGGGTTAGACACTTGTGCACACCCATTGTGTTTGTCAGTCCTTGTGACAGTCTTGTGCAGTCACAAGACTTTTATTTTAAAAATAAAAAAATGGAGGCTTGAGAGGTTAGACAATTTGCTCAAAAGTCACAGTCAGTTAGCAGAACCAGAAATGGAGACTCAGCTTCTTTTGGCGTAAGTCTGATGTCCTTTTCCCTATTCTGTGGCCAGAGGGCTGGAATCAGATCTGAGTCCCGGATGGTGCCTGTCTCTCATCTTATTTTCCTGGTTCCTGCAAAGAGGTGCTTGATAAGGGCAGCAGAAAGAACTGCTTAAAGAGAGCTGTGAAAGCCAGAGCTGTGAAAGCCAGCGCTGTCTTGCCCTGAGAAGGAATAATACAAAGGATGCTGGAGTCTGCCCATCTTCTTGTCACCTAGCATGTGACCCTGAGGCCCATCCCCCACATCTTTATTATTGCAGCTTGAAGCTGCTGCCTTCTGGGCTTCCTCTTTTCTCCCTGATGTTTCCTCTTTCCCTTCTTAAAGGACAGACCTGTGTGCCTTCAACCTCCACCATGCTGGACGGTGCTGTGTGACCTGGTCTAGGAGGCAGCAAGTGCCCCAGAGTTGTCTTCATTGTTGGTCAAGACCTTTCTTCAGTCAAGCTATACCAGTACTCTCTGAGGTTAGAGTTAGACAGTCCCAAAGTAACACACCCATAAAGCACAAAAGCTGTCTTGGACCAGAGAACAGGCCCACAGAAACCCATGCTTCTTGCTCCCTTTTCACTGGGATTGAGTGTTGGATTAGAAAGATCCAGTGGACATAAGGCTGGACCCCAAGATCCTTCCCAGAGAAGAAATCACTGGCCAATAGCCACAGGAACTCAGAACTTTCTAGATGAAATATGTGGTTAAGGTGATGATCTTTCTTAGGAAAGAGGAATATATATTTGAGAAGCGAACCAAGTAGGGGAGCCCTAAGAGCTCAGAATGGATGGACAGAGTAAGCTGGAGCACACGGTGTCACTCGGCCAACAGGATAATTGTGAAGGGTGCAAGTTTGTGGGTTTCAGAAGAGCTGGCCAATAGGGATAGAGTTCCAAAATCAGACCCCGCCCTCATCCAATTGTCACTAGGTTGGTGTGATGGTCATGGGGGACCTGGGTGGGCTGTGTCACTGCTTCATTAGCAGTGAGGGTGAGGCCTCATGAAGGGTCCCGGAGGGAACCTGCTTCCTAGGACTCCAGCTTTGTGGCCATCATCACATTCCCGTCCATGCTATATTTGTTTAGAATACAGACTTTTTCAGAAGTGTGGAACTTTCACCCTAAGTCATCCCCATCTCTCAGAGCAGATCTAAGGCCCAGCCAGAGAAGGAGGAGGAGAGAAAGAGGCCTGGGATTCTATGGGCCTGTTCCCTGACCCAAGAAAGCTCTCTCCTCAGAGACCTTCCCAGCCTGGCCTGGCCCTGCTGGCCCTTGTGTGCTGCAGGCAATGACTCAGGACTCTGCCCTTGGGAATCTGTCCTTGGATGGCCCTTCCCCACTAGGCTATCTCCCAGTGTTGGTGGAGGGCTTGTTGGAGGGTGAGGGTGGTGGCACAGCCAGCATTGATCCTGCTCTGGTTGTTAGTGTACCCAGCCCTCTATCCTTTTCAGAACTTGCTGACCCCAGAACAGGCACACCCAAGAACAGGTCACCAGGTTCATTTCCTCAGAGGAAGTGCCAAGGTCAGTTGCAGCCACATCCTGACGTTGATCTCTGAGGCTATCCCAGGTTGAAGCAGGGGTGGTGATGATTAGTAACTGAGAGGGTTTAAACCCCCATTGTCTCTAAGTCATGGTCATGGCTATCAGAGTTGTACATCAACGGAGGATCAGGCAGGGAGCAGGGATGACTGGGGAGAGGGGCCTGTTTCCACCTCTCCAGAGATCAGAGGCTGCTCTTGGGGTCTCGTTGGCTTGTGGTGGTGGTGGTAATGAGGGTACTTATAGGTGGGGTTTGTTTATTATTTATTGCTACTTTGGGACACATTGTTCCCTGTTCCTAGCCCCGAATCATTCTTAGTGCAAAGTCTTAATGAAGTTGATAAAGCTATTATCGAGGTCCTGGGAAAGAATAATTTGGATTGTTAGCTAATACTTAAGAGATAGCTAGTCCCTCTCTATCTGACTTGGTTATTCAGTAACCAGCATCTGATGGAGGAGGTGGGACTCTGAGAAGCACCACCTCTTGCTAACAAAGACCTAGAGGGTCATGGGACAGCAAGCCCCATGTGGAGCAGTCTGTGGGCCTTCCCCAACATGTTCCTTGGCCTCTGAACTGCTTGTCCAGTCCAACTCTGCACCAGGGCGGCCATCCCTTACTGCGTGGCTCTGCAAGTTTTCTCTCTCCTCTTGTGGGGTGTCTTGGTTCCAGAGGGAAGGAAGGGCTTGTGAGAAGTGAAACCTGCAGGTCCTGCCCTGCCCATATTCCTCAGCTGTCAGGCCTGTGAGCTTGAGTTCCTTGAAGCCTCAGTCTAGCCTCGCCCTTACTTAACCTACCCCCATGTTGCTTAGGCCCCTTTCAATAACAGCCCTGGGGCCCTTTCCATGAACACCTGATGTGGCCTGAAAGGAGCACTGGCTAGTAGGAGGGAGGCCTGGCTCCAAGAAGGCTGGGGCCCAGCCAGTGTTATGAGCTTAACCTTTTACCCTCTAGAGGCCAGGCAGGAAGCCCCAGAGGAAGCCAGTGTCAGGCTAACACCACACAGCAGAGCCAAGGAACCCTGGCTCTCAAGGATCCCGTCTTTCCTGCTAACTTAAGGGTCAGGGTTTTTGTTAGGAGGTTGGCATCTAGGTTGAGCAGGACCCTGAAGGACTGAAAAAAAAAAAAAATCACAGGTCAGAATGCGATCTTCCTGTCCTGAGAAAGATCTTAGCTACTCAGAGTCAGTTTCCTGTATGGTTGCAGACTCTTTTGCAGCTACCTTCCCCTCCCTAAACAAGGCAGGGTACTAGCAACCCTAGGTCTTTGTGTCCTGAGAGACTCAGGTAGGCATCTTTGAGAGATAGGAAGGGCTGATGGTCTCCAAATTTCTGCCAGGCAAATAAAGGTCCGGAATTCCCCTTGTAAAACAAGGGCTGCATCTACTCCTTCCTGTGCTAATTTGAAATAGTACCAGCCATTTTTAAGTGTCCACTGGGTATCAGGAATGCTTTGAGAACTATAACAAACATCTGTCAATAGTTCTGTGAACAAGGTGGAAAAAAGTCCCTTTTGAGGACAGGTTTAGGGAATAAAACTATATTTTGCCTGATTTTTAAGTTCTCACTTTTTTTTTTTTTTCTCCATGGACATGAGCTTGAAATATATCTAGGGCATCCAGTGAGATAGCCATGTATCAGGAAGTAGCCAGCAGGATGAGAAGACACAGGGACCGGCACCAACCTGCAGCAAGGAAGCCCATGTGGGGCTTCCCTCTGGCTTCACCTGGCTCATATCCAGAGCACCCTCGCCTAGGAAAGCCTGGCCCTTCTTCATGGCTTCTTATCCTTCTCAAGAGATAGCCCAAACTCTCCTTCTTGGCACACAGGGCCACCTGGCTGGCTGGGCTCTACCACTTTTGCTTCTGTGCTTGGCTTAGTCTTCTCTAAGCCAATGCAGTGTTCTAAATATCCTAAGCCATGTAGTGTTCCCAAACTGGCAGCGTTATTTCACGCCTCTATGCCTTGCCTGACACTTCTTCCCTGGCACCTGTCCTAGCCCTGGTTGACTTAGCCATGTCCTGCTTGATTTTGAAAGCACATCTTCTGGAACTTTTCCTGACAGCACTTCTATCCCACTGGGTTTGATGTCCCTCCTGTGTTCCCATGTGGCACAGGCTCCTTGTTTTTACAGAACAGCCCCCCCCCCCCCATTCGCTCTGTTTTCCCCACTGACTTGTGAACTATAGAAGGATCTTTCTTCCCATTTCTCTTGCAATTGTCAGGTCCCTAGAGTAGTGCTTGCAGCATGGGAGACATATAGGTGGACGCAAGGAAAGTCTTGTTTTTTTTCCAAGAACGTCTGGATTTTAGAATTGGACACGAGTATGCCTGTTCGCTGCCGTGGCTTTTTTCTACCTACGGTTGGGAGTGACAGGACTCCAGAAGAAAAGGGCATGGAACAGATAAGGATGAACACCTAGGAACTCAGGCGGGAGAAAGGTGGGCTGGAATGCCCTCTCTGGGAAGCTCCTGGCATCTGGGAGTAAAGGAGTATGGATGTTGGGGGTTGAGGTGAAAGGGAAGGGTTCCAGTAGCTGGCTTGTCCCTCTAGTCCCTCTTCGGGTCTGTGAAACTGATGAGGCACTTGGCATGGCTGCTGACCATGACGTGGCATGTCTTTTGTTGGCCAGTCGTCACTGCTGCACTCTCAGGGGATCCAATGGGACTTGAGTTCCCTAAGGTCTTTCAGAACCAGGAAGGATCTGACATGTCGTGACGGTGGCCACACAGTAAGAGTCCTGGCACCTCTGCACGGCCAGCCAAGATGAGTGGTCACACAAGCTGAGCTGTGTGGCACTTAAAGGTGGCATCACAGGTACCCAAGGACGAGGATGAGAGTAACATAGGGCTGATGCTCCCATCCATGTAAAACTGAAGAAGCCAGAAGCAGAAAAGGCTTCCCTGGCAGGTGAGTGGGAGGTGTCACTCAAAGCTGTCTGCTTGTCCCTGGTTTAGGCAACATCTCAGTTAACTATAGTGTGGCAGTTTCCTTCCATCTATTGCTTCTTGCCTAGGCTAGCTGTGTGCCCTAAAGTTTCCCAGAGAATTCTAGAAATCCCTGAACTAGAAATCAGCTATATGGCAATTGGCAGACTTGGAAAACTTTGGCGTCACCAAGCTTTTTGATGTCAATCACTGGCACAGGCAGGTATCTGGAGTAGCCTTGGCTTCCTTGAAGTCCCTAGAGGACCCATGTGACTCACACAGGTGCCTTGGGAACAAGTAGCCAAGGAGGTACTTGGAGACTGGGTCTCATTATGTAGCCCAGGCTGGCCTCAGATTCCCAGTCTTCCTGCCTCAGCCTCTTGAGTGCTGGTGCAGCTCACCACCACCCAAGGTTTAGAAGGACAATACAGGACAGTGCAGAGAATAGAAACAGATGCCCAGGGAGGAAACTCCAGTCCAGGGCAAAGTGAGACAAGGCTTGGTAACTCGACGCAATTCAGGCTCTGCAGAAACAACTATTTTACAAGACGTGGCCTGCATTGCTTAATTGTATGCTTCGGGGAAGTGAGTTTGGAGTTTGGAGGCAGATTACCAGATAGGTAGGGCAGGGTGAGCATCCTTAGGTTTGTAGAGCCAAGGGAAATGACAGCTCCAGGGCCTGCTCAGCCTTCTCCCCCACCCTTCTCTCTAATGAGCAGAGGCACTGAGTTGTCTCTTGTCTAACATTTTCTTCCACGCTGGTTTGTCGGTGGGTTGTAACTCAGGGCTTCAAGCTCACTAATCATGTGTTCTACCTCTGAGCTGTCCCCCCACCCCCGGTCCCATTCTGAGATCTATTTTCCATATACCTCCTGGTTCCTGGTTGCTGACTGAGCTCAGCTGATTCCTTCCTGGGGAAACAGTGACTCAGCAGGGCACTGCAGGACCCTCCCCAGACCCTTGGGTGGGTGCAGTGGCTGTGTTGCAGTGGAAACTTTGAGAGACTCCTGATCAGACTGCTTTTTCCATCTGGCTGCCACATGAGATAAGCAGCAGGGCGGGAGAGGGCACATGGCATATGTGAGCCACCAGGGAAAGAATTATTTTTCCGCCCAGTGGAGTTGATTAGCCAGGGACCATGAGGGAGAGGACTCAGGCTTTGTCACTGGCTGTCCCGGCTGAGTCATCTCTTTCTGTAGTCTGGGTTAAGACTGCTAGCTTCTAAGTGTGTGTGTGTGTGTGTGTGTGTGTGTGTGTGTGTGTGTGTGTGTGAATATGGATCTCACTCTGCAGACAGAACCCTCCCCTTTAATTCCAGCCCATGCCAGTCATTGCTGACATTAGGGAAATGATTTTAACTCAATGTGGCCATACTGGTCCACACACCCAGACACAGAGACACCCTTGCCTCAGTGGGACCCTAGAGAAGATAAGGGGTTGGAAAGAAGGTGGCAGGAGTGTGTGTGTGTGTGGGGGGGGGGTGCTTTCAACAGAGGTTCTTTGCTCCCAGACACTCCTGGCCTCTGCCCCAGGAACTTGTGCCTTGTGCAGAGAACCTGGAGGTGAAGCGCTGATGGTGCTGAAGCCTTGGGGATACTGCGACTGGGCTTCTGAAGACTGGATGCTCTTCTCTCCTCCAGGTTCCGTGGCTTCGTCCTGCTGCTCACTTTCCTCATTTATGCCTGTTATCACATGTCCAGAAAGCCCATCAGCATTGTTAAGGTGAGGAGGCTGGTTGCTAAGGAAGAATGTAGGACATCTTGAGCCTGGCAGACTTGGATGCTGTAGACCTCAGGCAATCCCCTTCCAACTTCCTTTACCCTGGTCACTGGCACTGCTCCTTCCACCTGGCGGACACTCATTGTTGGTGACTGTTTCCTCCAACCCTCCTGCAATGCTTTCCTACATGTTCCTTTTAAGTTGGCCTCCTGTTGGTTGGTGTGGGTGAGCTAAGAAGGAAGAGGCTCCAGGCTCTGCAGATTCCATTCATGAGTCTTGTATGGCCACCGACCCTTGTTGGAGGAGGTCCTGGCAGGAAGGAGCATGGACTGTGCTGGCAAGCAGTGATATTTGTGATTGAGTAGCAGGTTGCTTGCTTCTCTCTGGGTGGAGCAGGTTCCAGGGGATGATATGACCTTTGACCCAGGGTGCCATTGCCTTGCAGAGCCGCCTGCATCAGAACTGCTCAGAGCTGATCAGACCCGATAATGACACCCATGACCTCAATGATACTACCTGGTGCAACTGGAGTCCATTTGGTAAAAACAGGGCACATGGCTGTCCCTACTCCCCGGTCCCTCCTTGAAAGTGAAGGGGTGCTTCCTGTGGGGGCAGCTGCCCAGCCAGCTAGCTTTCTGTCTTTCCCATGTGATTTCAGACAAAGATGACTACAAGGAGTTACTGGGAGCTGTGGACAATGCCTTCCTAGTGGCTTATGCCATTGGCATGTTTATTAGGTAAGAGAAAGGCAGAGCCTGGGCCCACTGTGGGGTGCTGGAGGGGTGGGTGCTTCATAACTGCTGTTTCTCCTGACTGACTTGGGGGCTGCAGCTAAAAGTAAGAAAGCTGATTGTGCCTCCACATGGGGCTGAGGCTAAGGCCTCCACCCACCCAGGCAATTCCTCCTTCCTTTTCTGTGGTCACCAAACTATTCCTCCCCACTGCTGCTGGTGGACTCTTGCTATTAGCAGCCCTTTCCCCATGAAGCTTCTTGGATACTCCATTTAAGGAAGCTTTGGTGGATATGGTCAGGGTCCTCAAAGCACAGCCCTGGACATGTAGATTCCCAAGGAGAGCTTACCTAGCACTGTCTAAACTATACAACCAGTGTGGGGTCTTGCCTAGCAAACACAGAGCTTGCTGCCAAGAATTGCAGATGGACAAGGCAGGAGTGTGGCCGTCAGGGAGCTCACCATCGAGAGTAGAAGGACCCTTGGCTTAGCAGCTAATTGGAAACTGCCGAAAAGTGTTGGGTAGCATGGAGTGCAAGCTGGGATGGAAAACAAGAAGTTAAGGAAGGCATTGGAGGAGATGAGCCTTGAAATGTAAAGAGCCACAGGCACTGACAGTGGGGAAGGACACCCAGGCTGGAGGCGCCAGTGAGCACAAGTAGGGAACAGTCTGGAGTGTAGGTGGGAATGATCACAGGGTTCCCTGGGAAGCAGCGGCAGAAGACAGGGCTAAAGGATAAGGTCATTTGCAGAGGGATCGCTCCAGACTGTAGAATGGGAGAACCATGGGAGGAGTTTAGCTCTTTGTGAAGGAGAAGCTGAGGTAGGCTTGAGGCAGACAGGGCAGGTTACAGCAAGCATGACGGCCGCCTAAGCTGCTGAACTTGGGGACAGCAGTGTTTCAAGAGGCTTCCACGATGAGAGGAGGGAGAATTTAGAATTTAGAGTGTTGAGTTTCCATTGCTTTCGGGACATCCGTGTAAAGGTATCCAAAAGGCTATCTGAATACGACCCTGCAGCAAGAAGGGATACATGGGGACCGAACTCATGCAGTTGGAGATGTTTCACATATCATGGTAGTTAGAAGCATGAAGTTGATGCAAGAGACTGGACTGAAGGAAGACAAGTGACAAGGGGTGGTCAGCCAGCAAGGAGGGACATGGGCAACAGAGTTCTCAGAGTAGTGTCAGATAAAGCAGGAGAGTCCTGAAAGTGAGAGCCAGGGTCAGTCTCGAAATGCAGTGAGACACAGATCATCGCTGGTCGCCACTGGCTTCAGCAATACGGGATGGGAGAGGGAGGCGGTAGGGTGGACAGAGCATTAACTGGGAGTTCACCCCTGTCTTTTTCTCTAGTGGAATATTTGGGGAGCGGCTGCCCCTTCGTTACTACCTTTCAGCTGGAATGGTGCTAAGCGGCCTGTTCACCTCCCTCTTTGGCCTAGGGTACTTCTGGAATATCCATATGCTCTGGTACTTTGTGCTTATCCAGGTATGAGCCTGTCTGGCTTGGGCCTTTGTTCCCCTCAGAGTTCCTAGTCATCCACAGGTCACAGCAGACCCGAACTTGTTCTCCTTGTTCTAGTCTCAGATCCCTTCTGTCACCGGCTCAGGACCCTGTTCCCCCCCTCAGAGTCCCACGTGACTGGCTCAGAGTGCCTTCCTTGGGTACCACACTGAAGCTGCATGAGATGGATGAGAAATTTGGTCTCAGCTCACATGACCTTGGGCTAGGAAAAGCCAGTTTGTGACATTGTGTGTGGACATGCAAGCGAGGGAAAGGCATGGTTTGCAGTGTAGGTGCAGCAGGCTCCTGAGCTATGACATTGAGCCTCCTGGACCAAGGGTGCTTGAGCTCACTCCCACCCTCCCTTCTACAGATCTGCAACGGACTTGTTCAGACTACAGGCTGGCCGTCCGTGGTGACCTGTGTTGGCAACTGGTTTGGGAAGGGAAGGTGAGTGTGACGAGGGAGTGGGACTGACCCTGATCGGGGGTACAGGGTGGTGGGGGTTCTGGGGTACTTTCAGGAAAAAAGATTAAAACTGTGTCTTCTTTCTGGGTCTCGTCCACGGAGAAGAAATGTCTCTGGGGCTAAAGGATAGTGCTGTTTCTCTCATCTTTAGGATTTAGCCCATAGAGCAGGCAGCTTAGGTATACTTTCCATAACATGGTGAAATTCTATTTTTTGACGGAAGGTGAAAGGGCTCCACAACTCTGTTTTCTTGGACTGGGTTTGTGGGGTTGGGGATTTAGCTCAGTGGTAGAATGCTTGCCTAGCAAGTACAAGGCCCTGGGTTCAGTCCTCAGCTATGGGGGGAAAAAAGACAAAAGAACAAAAAGGTTGCCTCAGTTTCTCACCTTCAGCACTGCTGGTCTGAGCTGTTCAAGTTTTGCTCTGGGGGCTGCCACCCACACTGTTTTTTTCAGTAGGCATGGTATCTCCCCGCTAGGTACCAATAGCGAAACCCAAGTTATGGCCATTGATCTCCAGATGTTTTCAGATGTCCGCTGAGGGGCAGAGTCACCCTCAGTTGAAGACTACCGTTTTAGAGTCATACTGGTGGGGATCAAAAGAGGAATGGGAGGTGATTTCTCTGTGGTCAGAGTTCCATCTGTGCTTGCCCCGGGGGCTGGCTGAAGCAGTGGCACCCCACACAGTGCAATCAGCTGCTTGACCACAGCCTGAGGCTCTCCTGCATATCTTTAGGGGCTCTGAGAATCTCAGCTGTGGGTTCCTCCTGGCGGGTAGAGGCAGGCAGCCTTTTGAGCTTGGCCGGGACTTTTTTGTTTTGTTTTGTTTTTCCATTTTTATCCCCTTTCCTTCTCTTCAGGCGGGGATTCATCATGGGCATCTGGAATTCCCACACGTCTGTAGGCAACATTCTGGGCTCCCTGATCGCTGGAGTCTGGGTGAACCAGCAGTGGGGCCTGTCCTTTATCGTACCTGGCATTATCACTGCTGTCATAGGCATCGTCACCTTCCTCTTTCTTATTGAATGTGAGTGGACCCTTCCCATCCCCGTGCCCTAACGTGTTTATGGGAGGAAGCAGCTGGATATTCTTTGAGTGTTGCTGCTCAGGCTATTGGATGACTAGCTTTGTGACCCTAAACTGTTTTGTTTTGTTTTGTTTTTTCATCTGTAAAGTGACAGCAGTACTTGCTCTGGAGGTTTTCTGAAGGTGTGAGGGGGACAATGTCATTTCAGTGTTTTGTCTGTAGCATGTGCTCTGTTAAAGGACTGTGCCTCTTAGATTCAGTGCAGACAGCTATTGTTTTTTGTTTTTGTTTTTGTTTTTTTCTGTTCTCTGGCAGCTCTGTGTTGGCAAGACCAGGTTTAATTGCTACTATTCCATGAGGAAGTCATGACCCAATTCCTACAAGAGCCAGGCAGGCCTAGAAAACCTTCTCCCTAAATGCTGGGGACCACATGGGCCGTGCAGGGCCAACTCTGCGCTAGCTTAGACCCACTGTAATTGGGTTGACTGTTGGCAAACTTCTCAGAAAGGTGTTTGTTTCTCCCCCCAGATCCAGAAGACGTGGACTGCACCCCTCCTCAGCACCATGTGAGTTTGTCATCCCAGCCCTACCCCTGCCCTCCTCTCTACATCGCAGAGATGTAGAGGGCCCCATGGGAGGGCTAAGAGTTGGAGAAGAGAGCTGTGACTCCCTAGTGACTTCACAGACCCAGTGCTGGGCTCTTGGGTTAAACGCCCCACAACCTGCTAGACCTGCCAGCCCAAGAGAAAAACATACACCTCCCCCAGCATGGCTGTCTCCTACTTCTCACCAGGGCTGTCCTTCCCATTAGAGAAGGCTGGTACCTGGCCCTGCCCCCAAGAAGGGATCATGTCCTTTGCTTAGGGTGACCTGGAGAAGGAACAGGACAACCTGGAAGATCCTGTGAATGGTCCCTACACCAGCAGGGACAGTAGCGTGGACATCGCAGCCAGCTCCTCCAAGGAGCAGGGCCCTGAGCCTGAAGCCATCAGTTTCTTGGGAGCACTCAAAATCCCGGTGAGATGCTTGTGGAATGAAGGAGAGAGTCTCTAGAGTTTTCCATTAAATACTAGGGGATGGGGTAGAATCTCCGTAGGTTATCTTGACATGACGTGCAGCATTAGGCACATTGCTGCCATTAGGATAGAGTGTATACTTGAGGTTGCATTGTTGGGGGTTGAATGGGGTAGTGCTATCTGTGGGGCCTCCGCTGGACTGGGGATTTTTCAAGTCCCTTTCCATTGTGCCCTTTCTTGTGCTTCCCAGGGTGTGATCGAGTTCTCTTTATGTCTGCTCTTCGCCAAGTTGGTCAGCTATACCTTTCTCTACTGGCTGCCCTTGTACATCTTCAATGTGGGTAAGTCCAAGGGGAGGAAGAGCTGAGAAAAAGGATCTCCAAGGAGGCCTAGGCCACTGCTGGTGCAGGGAGAATGCCATACCTGGGTTTGCTTCCAGCACACAGTCAGGCCCAGGCCCTATGCACTGTCTCTAGCCACGTGCCCCCTTGGATCTGACTGACTTGGGACTTAGGAGGGCAGAGTTCTGTCATGTAGTCCTATTTTCTCCAGCTTGAGTGTGGACTGCTTGGCTCAAAGGTGGGTAGAGGTCTGCCTTGAGTACCTCTAATTCAAGGAAGAGGCTGTGTGAGCTTTCCTACTCCATGGACTCCAAGGATCTTCCAGGAGCATCATGGGAGGGATCTTTGTATTGGGGTCTTCTGGACCACACTGAGGGAGCTGCCCCAATGCAATGGCTCCTTTCCACTGCTCCTACCTAAGGATGTAAAGGTGAAAAGAAATCACTGTTGGTTGAAAGGGTCTCTGGTTTGCCAGTAATGGGGTAACCTACCAAAAGCAACATGCTCTACTTTCCTGACCCCCAGGGTTCTGAGAGCCCCACCCCTCACCCACGACCTTTTGCCCAGAACTGCTTGACTCTTTCCCGGCTCTGGAAAGAGACAATGGCTGTCCGCCACATACACACATGTACTCTGAATGGGAGCTCAGGAAACCGTGGGGATTAGTCATGACCAGGTCTCAAGCTGTGGCTTGCCCCATAGCTCTGCACGAGGGGCCCCTCTCTCTGATACTGGCAGGGTACCAGGGCAGTTTCAAAGGCATTGTGACCCTTTGTTTTGTGGCTTTGATGCTGACTTCAGATTATGAATCAGCCTTGAGGGTGGAGTTACAAGCTTCTGGATGTTCCCCTTTTCTAAGCTGTGCAAGGATCCTCATCTTCCTTGCACAGAAGGTCTCCTTTTGTGGCTGTGGGCCTTAGCACAGACCTAAGTTGACCTGCCTAGGAAGAACCCCTGTGGATCTTGCTTCTAGGTTAGGAGCAGATCAAGAAAATGGCTGTTTGGGCCAATGCTCAGTCAGAACCATTATACTCCAGGAAAAAGAGTTAGAGGTACTGTCGTGGGTCAGGTACCAGGCTTGCAGGAGAGGCCTTGCACTGAAAGGTCTAGGCCATCCTTCAGGGAAAGAGAACAGTTTAAGACTTGGGGCCTGAAGGGTATATCCTAAGCTGCTTCAGACCATGGGCTCTCAGCTTCTTCCTTAGGCTGAACCAATGTCCCACAGGGACTCTTCTGGCCATGGTATTCGGGAGCTTTGTCCCGAACCTCCCTGAGTCTCTGATTATGGTTTTGTGTTTTCCATAGCTCACTTCAGTGCCAAGGAGGCTGGGGACCTATCCACACTCTTCGATGTTGGCGGCATCATAGGTGAGGCCCTGTCCTTGTGTCCTGGCAGGCTGTCTTCCCTGTTTGCTTCTATGCAGAGGCGCAGAAAGAAGGGACAGCAGGCCATATTCTGGGCTGTGGCTCCAGAGAAGAAAGGCATCCTGGTGTATCCTCATTTCTGTTCCTGCTAGGCTGGGTGGGCCTACGAGAGACAATCATGGTGCTTTGGTTTCCTGGCGTGATGGGTGCAGGGGAAGGCTATAGAGGGAGGTAGTCTTCCTTAAGGCCAGGCCAGCAGTGGGCAGGGCGATGAGACAAAACTAGGTGTCAGATGAGGAGCAGCACGGTAGTGTCAGGGACAGCGTGTGAGTGAGCTTGTGTTCCAGGTGGCATCATGGCAGGGCTCATCAGCGACTACACCAATGGCAGGGCCACCACTTGCTGCATCATGCTGATCTTGGCTGCTCCCATGGTGGGTATAATCTCAGGGTGCACATGCCTGTGAGCAGGTGTGTGGAGCCTCATATCTGTGTCTTCATCTCTACACTTACATACATAGCTGTCTCTTGGTACATGTGTTATGTGTGTTCCTGGGCATGTGCAGAGAAAGAGAAGCAGAGTGAGCAGAGGACCAGGCTCTGTGAAAAGAGACTGGGACTGATAATTCTGGAATGGGATTAATGATTCTCTAGCCTTGGCAGAGAGGAGGGATATCAGCTGCTACATGTTTTGACCAAGGATCAATAAGGAGATTGAGGGTAGACATGAGAAGACGTTTGGGGAAAGGAGAAATTACAGAGCCCTACCTGGTGGTACATGCCTGTAATCTCCGTACTTGGGAGGCAGAGGCAGGGGGAATCAGGAGTTCAAGGTCTTCCCTCGGCTACAGAGTGAGTTTCAGGGCAGCCTGTGTTGCACGGTACTCATTTCAAAACCAACCAACCAACAAAAAACCAAAACCAAAAGTGGAACTAGAGAGTACCATAGTTAGACCATCCATTTCTGAGACATTTAAAAGACCTGAGAAGAGCAGATATACAAGGCAGGAAGAGCAAGTGATATGTGGCATTCTAGAGCAGGCGGAGCCCTGCTCAGACTAGTAGGCCTAGCCTAGCAAGAGAAAAACATCTCCTTCTTCCTTCAGATGTTCCTGTACAACTACATTGGTCAGAGTGGGATAACGAGCTCCATAGGTGAGGAGGTGGAGTGAATCCCCCTGCTTCCCGAGTTGCTGGAACTCCATGAAGCGGGTGTGGGGCCAAGGGTGGGGAGTGTTGCTTACTCTGAACTTGGGGTTGCACACAGCCTCTCATCTCTAATCATATCATCTCTTCTGTCTTCCCAGTGATGTTAATTATCTGTGGGATCCTGGTCAATGGCCCTTACGCACTCATCACCACAGCAGTTTCAGCTGACCTGGTGAGTGGGTCACTCCTGGGCACCAGGCTGGTCTGAGGGCTTGGTCAGGGGTTCTGTCTACAAGGCCATTTCCCCGTCTTCCTTTCACATCTGTTGTCCCACAGAACCACATTGGCTCTTTCCTTTAACCCCAGGGCTCCACCACCACCCTCCTCAAGTTAGCTCTTATGCAGTGGTTTTGCTTAACTCGGGCTGTCCCACTCTGTCTCCCCAGGGCACACACGAGAGCCTGAAGGGTAACGCCAAGGCCCTCTCCACTGTCACTGCAATCATCGACGGCACCGGCTCCATAGGTTTGTTACTGGCAGCTGAACCCCAGCCTTATCTTGGACCCCCCCCCCCCCAAGTGCACTGCCCAAGGTGGTCAGGAAATGTATACATACTGTTTTCATGAGATGGTTCTGTATAGGTGCGGCTCTGGGGCCCCTGCTGGCTGGGCTCATTTCTCCCACGGGCTGGAACAATGTCTTCTACATGCTCATCTCTGCTGACGTCCTGGCTTGCTTGGTAAGAGTTCTCAGGGGTTCGTAGTTGTCAGTTGGGAAATGCCTTATGTCTACCTCTGGCATCAAACACTGGGGCTCTGTGGGATGGTGAGAAGGGCAGCTGCCCTTTGCTCAGAATCGCTTGCTCCTGTGGGGAGCAGTGTGCTGTGAAACTTCTCAACCACCTGTCCCAGGGGTCAGCTGAGCCTGGAAGCTCACAGTATCTTCCCTTCCCTCTCTACCCTGAACTCCCCACAGCTCCTCTGCAGGTTGGTGTACAAAGAGATCCTGGCCTGGAAGACAGCCCGGAGCAGAAGCAGCGGGTGAGTTTCCTGGTGGTGGAAGCCCTGCTCCTAACCTCACTTCTAGAACTCTCCCCGGTGCTCAGTTACTCTATATTCAGTCTGTGCTGGTCCACTCTGGGCCTCAGGGACACCAAAGCAGTACCCCAACCTTTGATGTGGTGTTGGACCCTCCTCCCACTTGAGAACTGCTAACCTTGCCTCTGTTGTCCCCGTGTGTCTCCATAGCTCTAGTCTGGCCCTAACCCACCCGCGATAGTATTTTCCTCAAGTTTCATGACTTTTGTGAGTATTTTCAAGTATGACTAATAAGCCATCAGAATGCGGGCTGCATGTCAATCCTCTTCTCTACTCTGGATTTGATTCTCCCATCCCCACAGCTTTCTCTGTTTCCTTGGGAGCCATACCTGGAGATTCAAGCTAGTAAAAGCATGGTGCTTGGGAAATGTTTCTCAGGGGAGCTGAGTGGCTGCAGAGGGCTTTGGACACACCTGTAGGGCAAAGGGGCCAGAGATCCAGAATCGTTTCTTCCCTGAACCGAGGCTGAGCTGCAGATGCCTCCTGAATGTCAGACATCAAAGTCACCTGGCCCCTCTGCCTGGGCTGTGCAGAAAAGGGCGACTACCAATCAAAGCCTCTGGAACATACTGCAGTCAGTGGTTATCCTGGTGTCCAGTGGTGGTGGGTCAGAGGTCAGAGGCTCAGGTGCTGGTGATTGGGCAACTGTCCCTGGGGCCTTGCTGGCTCTCCTGGCAGAAGTACCTTACTAAGAAAAAGAGCTGGCGAAGCCTGGACCTGGGCTGGATGGCAAATGTGAAGACCCACCCCCTGGGGTCATGGTAACCCACACAGTGTCTGGGAAAGCACTTCTACTTTAAGAAGGCATCATGCAAGGAGAAAAGCTGAAAGCAGGAAGTGGTACTGCAAGTGGAGGCATCCACAGGGTCTGCCCTGTACTGCTTTGTCCTGAAGGACAAAGCAGGGGACTGGGCAGGATGATTTTTCCCTTTTTACCTACATTCTCCTGGTTAGGCTTGAAGGGAACCTGGAAGAGGAAGAAAAGCAGAAAGGGAGAAAAAAACAAAACAACAAAAACAAAAAACCCAAGTATGTTGTGAGCTGGCCTGGAGGCCAGGCTGGGCACTCTAGCTTAACCCTCAGCCACCGTGTGAGGCAGGTATTCTCATTTGAAGTAAGGAGCCAGTCCTGGCAGAACCTAAAACTGAACAGAGGTCTGTGGGGGTAGCTTGCCTTTCTGGCCTCTGCAGCTCCCCAGGCTGGTTTTTGGTTTCTTTGTTTTTTTTTGTTTTGTTTTGTTTTGTTTTTTTTTTCCTGGGAGGCCCATTAAGAAATGTGTAGTGATTTACTGGAGCAGGGAGCACTCTAGGCTGAGAACCTGATGTCCCTGGACGTTCTTGGTTTCTCTGCACACTCACCTCTCAGACCTTGGTGAACTCCTCACTCTCTGCATCGCTGAACATAATGGGGATGTTTTCCTCAAGTGCCTGGTAGGGTTGGTCTGAGGCTGAGAGAAGATGAGATAGGGAGCGATGCTTTTTCTAAAGTGGCCAAATGCGGCAGAAACACTTTGTCTTCCATATTATTCTGGCTTGTTAGTGCCTGCCCAACAAGTAAACGGGAGCCCTAATTACAGTGGACGCAAAAGGCAGAAGCTTAAGTTGTGGCTTACTTTCTCCTCCATCTCATCTCTCCTGTTCATGCAGGTATAAACAAATATGATGCCTCAATTGGAAGAGCAGCATGGAGGGTCCCTGCTGCGTACCCAAAATCTCCCTATGTGCAAGAAAATGGAAACTTCCATCACAGGGTGAGGCAAAGCCTTTTGATCTAACCAATCCAGCCCAAACCCACACTGCCACGAAGGGTACAGAAGACTCTCTGGGAAGGGACTGTTGAGCAGCAAGCATGGGAAACTGGAAGACTTAAGGCCTGAGCTCTGGGAGCTGCAATCAGAAGGGATGGGGCTGAAAGCAAAAGGGGAGGACGTTCAGACTCTTGATTCCAAGCAAGAGCCAAGGCCTGGGAAAGGCGTGTCTCTCCTTCCCATGTCCACTCATAACCTCTGTAATCGAGGGATTTCACCTTGTTTCAAAGGTGCCAGGCCTCTCTCTGTCCCTTTGTCCATGAACCAGTCTTCTTTATGTATTTCCCCGAGTAGGACCCTCTTGACCTCTCCTCTGTTTGATTCTGTTGGGAACTCAGCCACTCTGAAGCACGGGCACTGCTCTTGCAGTGCTTGGATGGGGTAAGGGAACTGTCATGGGTACCGAATGGAGGACAAACTCACTCTTTGGCTCCTGAGCATGCCCACCCTCAGAATCCAGTACCTCCCTCACCTCACCCTGAATATGCCTCAGTGGATGAAGACGCTGGAGTGTGTGCTGTGAAGACTGAGGGGTGTCGTGTACAACTGAAAATACCAGTGTGTTAACCACCTGGTGCTCACTGCATGGCGGCTCTCCTGTAAGAATGAACAGGAAGTGGATACAGAGGACTGAAGCCTGAACATGGGTGCCGAGTGTAGATGGAATGAGGCTACCGCTTGAAGCATCTGAGTGACTGTTGCTCAGCAGTTGCTTGGAGCCGTACTGCAGCCACCCTCTGCCACGGGTTCTGATGCAGGAGCTCCTTCCACTCTGAGTGGATATGCCAGGCTGACCCCTGGCATTTCCGCCTGACCTCTCAGCTGCCTGTCAGCACCAATACAGATGTCCTTTGCCAATTGTGCCTGTGCTTGTCCTTGGTGGGGCCTGGCGGAGCAGCTTTGGCGGAGCTCATGAGGGACAGTGAAGTGTCTTCTGGGGCTGTGACAGCTAGCATTCCCAGAGGGCATTATTCGTGATATTAGTAACACACACAATACAGCAGGAGCCTAGATTCCCCCCTCCACTCCATGCAAGACAACCATTGCATTTACTAGGATGCTGTGTTGGTCAGTGTGTTAGCTAGACACACTGGCCTCAGCAGGAAAATGTAAAGCTAATCCACCTGGTCCTCACTTTGGTTCTGCAAGAGGCAGTCAGTCAGGAACATCTTATACTCAGGACCTAGGACAAGCCAGGGGCTGACACATGGTATTTGGCTCAGTGTTCACAAAAAGACTTATCTAACATGATATGGAAAGAACAGACTTAAGGAGACGCTGTGCTACTTCTATATGCCACTAGATGGTGATACCATCCCGTGGTAAAGTTCGAGAAGGGCAGGTGTTGCCATTCCTTTGCCGAGAAGAACGCTGTACATTTTCCTGACTCCCAGACTCCTCCCCACCACGCTCTTGAAAGGTCAGTGTAGGAGTGTTTCTTGCATGTCTTCTCCATCCCAGCCTCATCACTTACTTCATTCTTCCTGTGTCCTCATGTCGAACAGGGAAATAATATTCCTTGTATCATAGGATTGGTATAAAGGGAGATTAGTGTTAATCCCATTTGCTGCTCGTCTTCTTAGCAGATAAGACAGAATAAAAATATAAACAATATAAGCAACAGCGTACATGGAAATAAGCAGTGAGGGCTTAAGTTGAGGGCTCCACCGTTCATCAAGGCAGGCCTGATGGGATAGGGCTGGTGCTGGTGATCCCGGCGGCTTCAGATGTGACAACACCCGAAGGAAGCCTTGTGTGATACTGTGGCAAGGCAGTGAGAAGCAGAAGACAGCAGAAGCTAGTATAAACCCTGTCATGCCCTCCTGTGTTACACATGAGGACCAGGGCGTGAGCAAACACATGCACTCCAGGCAGCAAGTGAGGCATTAGAAAGCTTCAGAAGATTTGTGGGAGCCAGGCCTCAGAAATGAGGGCTTAGGCTGTCGGTGTAAGAAGAGGGTTGAGGAAAATCCCAAAGGTTGGAGATCACCACCCCCACGGACCCTTTAGCACTCACTTGCCAGGCCAGGTTCTCGGCACTCCCTTCCATGCCCCAGCTCCATTTGTTCACCAGAGGCCCCGTACCTGTCTTCTCTCAGGCCTCTGCACCCACACGGGGCTAATGCAGAAACATTAAGTTAATTAGTTATTCATTTAATTTAACTTCACATTTGGTCTCAATTAAGCTTAAAATGTTCTTCCTTATAGATGCTACAATAGCACGTGTAATTAAAAGGCAATAACTCTTTGTGTTTCTACTTTAGAGATCCATTGGGAGGCTGGGCTAGTGTGTATGAGGAGGGGCATGGAGGAGGAGGTGGAAGAAAACGAGCATCTTGCAGAGCTGAGCATTCTGAGGCTTGATCCAGGTGTGAGGAGGGACCTAAACTTGGGTCCAGACTGAGGGGGTGGTGCTGCAGGGGGCCCTGAGACCGAGCTAGGCAACAGACCTCGTCCACAAGACTGTGGGATAGGGAGGTGGTGGGTGTGGAAGGGGGCAATCCTTACAGCCGGGAAGGGGGGGCCCTACATTCTTTACTAAGTGTAATGCCCCCACCCAGAATGTCCACACCCTAATTCTTAGAACCTGTAAATGTATTATATTATATGGTAAAACAAGCCTGTAGATTAAGGACCTTGAGATGTTTGTCAAGTGGGGCCACTATAACCACAAGGCTCCTTAAGTGACAGTTAGGCAGGGGCAAAAGAGATTGGAAGATGCTACATTGCTGTCTTTGAAGACAGAAAGGGCCCATGGACCCTGGAATGTGGGTGACTTCTAGAAGCTGAACAAAACAAATAGATTCTCCCTTAGAATCTCTCTAAAGCATTGTCCTTAGCCCTGTGAAGTGCTAAGACAAAACATGTGCACTGTTCTAAGCCACCTCAAGTTTGCAGTATGTTAAGCAGCACTGGGAAACTAATATACATCATCGGTGAAAAACAGGACATGACCAACTTGCAGATAGAAGCAGAGGAAAGCAAAAGAAATCCCCAGTGCTGGGAAGCTGGGTCCGTGAGGACCCAAGGTTGACACCCCCTCCCCAACCCACACAAAAAAGCCAAGCATGGTGGCAAGTTATAAACCAGCACTTGAGAGGCGGGGCCAGGCAGTATAGTCAGCAAGCTCCAGGCTGATGAGAACTTACCTCAGACAAACAAAAACCAAGGCGCATGGCACCTGACGAATGACACCTGAGGTTAACTTCAGGCCCTCACATGTATACGTATCCACTGTGGTGTGTGTGTGTGTGTGTGTGTGTGTGTAAAATCCCCAAAGATTAATGCAAACACAGGGATGGTCTCATAGCATGTAGTACAGAGACATCCTTTCCATTTTTTTAGAAAATACTGCTCCCTCTACTGGCTACTTCACGGTGTAGTATCCCTAAGTGAACCAGAGTGTAGATCTGCCCCAGTCAGAGCCATTAATGACATCATCTTAAAGTATACTTTAACTACTCTGTCCCACACTCCCGCCCAATTCCAGGCTTTGGGTTCCCTCACCACAGTTAACTGTTGCCTCTAGGTGTTTCTCTTAAGTGGAGCTGTGTTGTGTGAATCTGCCCCCTTTCATCCTGTTTGTGCCTTACAGACATGATATAAAGGTGTTAGGAGCTTGAGCTGAGCCAAACACCCTCACTTCCAACCTTGATTCCTGTGCACCCCTGATGAGTCTGTACCTGTTTGGGGGGGGGCACTAATAAGACCTACTTTATAGGTCTGATACTTGACAACATTCGTGCTTATAGCACACTTTGAAAAATACCTGGTGTCTTCACTGCATGTAAAAAAAAAGTCCTGTCCGCCCCTTTGGGGTGAAAGGGTCAGTTCTATCAACTATAAAAAGTCCTTCCCTGTCCTAAATTGTCACATTCCACTTAGGATAATCAACACGTTTCCAGATTGTTTTTCTGTATCTGGTTTTCACATCTTGTTAAGCCAAATGATACATTTGTCATTTGTTCTTATCAATGTTAGTAGTTCAAAAGAACTTTTACCTCTATAGACATGAGTGATGGAAGTAGTGAGTGCAAACAGCTAACCAATGTAAAGCTAAGGAGTTATTTGAAAGCAAAAGTTGATCTTTAAACTGAGGTTTGTGGTGCCAGGAATACAGAGGGAGTTAGTACTGGCACTTCACGTCTGAGAGTCATTTCTACTGTGAACATTCAAACCCGGCCTCTCCACTGCCTGTTTCTCACCTGTGAGATAACAGCACATTTCTTTACACACTGGGAAATCAGACAGGAATGCTTACCTTCACCTGCAACTGAGTACACTTGACAGGAATGTTTACGTATTGAAGAACAGGCCAGGAAATGAATTACTTTATTAGAATAGAAGCCTTAAAATGCCTGGGATACCTCCATCCTGGCCCTCCCATTGCCTCACTCCGTCAGCACAAGTGCCACACGTCCAGTTGGCACTGACCAGTGCTGAAGTGCAGAGTGTGTTGTGTGCATGGAGGGAAGGCTGTGCTCCCAGTGCAGAGTGTGTTGTGTGCATGGTGGGAAGGCTGTGCTCCCAGTGCAGAGTGTGTTGTGTGCATGGAGGGAAGGCTGTGCTCCCAGGGCAGAGTGTGTTGTGTGCATGGAGGGAAGGCTGTGCTCCCAGGGCAGAGTGTGTTGTGTGCATGGAGGGAAGGCTGTGCTCCCAGGGCACTGATACAATCCCTCTAGTGCATTTGTACATCAATTAGCCAAAACCCTGGATCAGAAAAGAATCTAGTTTTTCTTCCCATTTACCAGTAAGAAATTTAAGTTTCTTATCAGAACACTCCTCCGAATGCTTTGCTGGCTTGAGACATTCCTAAAGTATGACGCAGTTGCTTAACTGACTGGACAAACATCCTTGGTAATGGACTTGGGAGGGTACAGCTCACCTAGATCATCAGGGTATTATTGTCCTGGGAAGCTATGGAAGGACCTGCTCTCTCATATAGATTTCCTCTCCTTTGCACTTTCCAAACACTGGGGAATTGCCAGTCTTTCTGGACAGTGAATGGACAGCACAGTCTGCCCTGTTGAGAGGATGGCTAATGGACACTGAAATGACATGGGTATTTGAGGGATAACCCTAAACAAGCCCTGTCTCCAGACAGGCCCTGAACATAAGGAGAGATGCATCAGGCATCACTTTAGGGTGCCCCGTGTTGACAGCTCTGAAATTATTCAGTTTATTCTTTAGCCTTCCCCTTTGGGATTTTTGTTTTTTACAGTTGGACATGTTTACTTTGAATATGTAAAAAGAAACTAATCATTTCATTTCACCATACTAGTTAGTATAGATAAGAACTGTAGAAGGCAAGACAAGCTGCAATACTTTATATGGTGTGTGTCTGTGTGTAAAGCCAGCTCTTACTACACAATCCTGTGCTATCAATTAAAAAAAAAAATGGATGGCAATGATGCATGCACACCAGAAGAGGGAATCAGATCCCATCACAGATGGTTGTGAGCCACCCTGTGGTTGCTGGGAACTGAACTCAGGGTCCCTGAAAGAGCAGGGTCTTAACTGCTGAGCCTTCTTTTTAGCCTTGTTTTTTTTTTAGGTTTTTATTTTTAAGCTCAAGGGAAATTTTATTAGAATTTAAAAGAAAAAACTCCAGGCCAGGCAAGCTGTTGATCTTCAGCAGTTTCCTGGAGGGGGAAAATGCAGAAGAAAAAAGCTTTTTGTGGTACCAACATCCGTCTAGGACTGGCAGCTGATACCACATGGTGGGGGAGGGCAGTGGCTTTAGAAAAATAGTAAGGAAGCCCAAACTATCAGGAAAAGCATAGTTTCTGGCAAACATCTGAAAGAAAGGGAAAAAAGAAGAAAGTTGCCTCTTTCTGAATTAGTATTTAGGAAGGTGAGCAGGCCTACCTAAGTGCAGTATCTCACTAAAAGGATAATTATTCCAGCTATCTCTTTAGTATAGCTAAAATGAACCTGTTGTCCTAGCAGTGATACCTTGGCCAGGTGGTTGACCTGGCCCAACTGGATGTTAGGCCAGGGATTCCATTCTCTTGAGCAACGGTTTACCCTCAATGGGCCTTCACTGTAACAGTCATCCCTCTGAAACAGTAACCCTAAATAATTTATGAACTAGATCAGGGATCAGGGTCCCCAAACATTTCTGCTCTCCTTGGCCTCTAGTTAGACATCTTTGCAGAGGAATGAAAAAGATAGGTTCATGGTCATGAGCCTTTCCAGAGCTGCCTGGCCAGCAAGCTTCTTGGGAGGAGACACATGGCTCTCTGTGCTTCTTGGGGTCTGTGCTCCACCTGGGATGGCTAAGGCACCCCGTAGGAAGGCTCACAGGTACCCAGAAGCTTTCGTGCCCTGAAGAGAATGAGCCTGAACTCCAGACTGCCCCCCTCCCTTTTGGTCTCAGAATGTTCTTATATATGTTTCTCTGTATCTTCCCCATGAGCCCTAGCAGACTAAGAATCAATTTCATTTGAAGGTTTTTGAATAAAACCTCTTCTGGAAACTTTCCCCAAAGTCAAGAAGATAAAGGAGCCAGTTCCAGTGGAGGGACAACTGTAACTCGTCCTCACCGGCCTTGACTCCCAATAGTCACTGGTTCTGGCCTCTTATCGTTAAGGCTGGGCTCCCATGAGGTGGTAGAACTTAGTTTTTCTATGCTCCTACAACAATATCAAGGAGAGATGGGAAAAAGGAGGGTCCCTAACCTCTCAAGTTCTCAACCAAAGGGTCACAAATCCTAGAGTGGTGGCTCTCAACCTGTGGGTTGAGACCCCTGTGGGAGTCAAATGACCTTTTCACAGCGGTCGCATATCAGATATCCTGTATATCAGATATTTATATTACGATTCCTAACAGTAGCAAAATCAGCTATGGAGTAATAATGAAAATAATTTTATGGCTGGAGTCACCACAACATGAGGATTAAAGGGTCACAGTGTTAAGAAGGTTGAGAACCGCTGGTATAGAGGTTCCCTTCTATTGTGAGAGCGAATGGCTTCTGCCACATCTAGGTTTGCCGCTGGCTGCTCTGTGAAACCTAAGAGAGTTCATCACCTTTAAGCCTCCGGATTTTTCTATTTAAAAATAAAAGCAATAATGGTAAGTTGTTTTAAGAACTAGGTCTCAAAGACATTAGTACATTCCAGGCATCTAGCCAGAACTAACTCACCTTCCCAGCTTGTTCTCCTAGCTCTCAGACTAGAAGACCCCTCTTCACACTGTTCTTGAAGGGCAGGTTGGCACTTCCAAAGCAGAAAGAGACTGGGCCCTCCACCCTAATTTCATTTATTGGGAAATTAGACAAATGTAAAATGATACTGTAATGCTGAGAATATATGTTCCTTACTAATTCTGAAGAATTTCCAAGATGAAGACAGAGGCATGCTTGTTGGGGGACATCTGTAATCCCAGTACTCAAGATGGCTAAGGCAGAAGGGTCCAGAATGCAAGCCAGCTCAGGATCCCTAGTGAGACCTTTGAATTAACCAACTAACCAACTGGCCAACAAGATAAAAAGAGCCAGGCCTGATGGGTCAGGCCTAAAATCCCAACTTCTTAGGAAACTCAGGTTGGATGGTAAGTTCAAAGCCTGTCTGGGCTATAGAGAAAGTTCAAGGCCAGCCATGGTAATAGTGCAATTGTTCTTCAAGATAAAAAGTAAACAGTCGGATAGGATGGCAGAATACTTGCTTATCATTTGTGAGGCCCTGGGTTCACTCCCCAGTACTGTCAAAGGGAAACAAAGGGCTTAAACCCAAAGTTGAGCCCAACATGATACTAAATACTTAAATAAGGCACCCAGAGCCCACCACATCCTGGGAGTAAAAGGCCCAAGATACATGCTAGGAAGATATTTAACATTTCCATACTTCCCTTCTAATCTCTGAGCAAACTTAAAGTGTAAATATACAAAAGCTGTAGCCAGGAGTTTGAAAAGACAGCCCTTCGATGGTTGTTTATTGCTTTATTAGGACTTGGGCAAGTGCCACTCACACTGCCTTTACAGAGCTCTGTGGAATTACACATAAGAGATGGTCAGTAAATGCTGCCTAATACATCTTCCAAACTATCCCATTAAAGCAACCTTTTGTGTTTGAATGCCTTTCTCTTCCAAATGGTTCCAAATACCCAACTAAGAACTTACAATTTATACATTATCAAATAGGACCAGTTTCTTCTATTGGACAATAGAACCTAAAACACCTTCTCCCCAGCTCCACTATTGACAGCTTGACTAAACACTTACCCCAAGCAGATCATTGTTACTACTTTTCATTCAAAACAGATAGAAATCCTGAGAACAGGTTCCAAGAAGACAGTTGTATCTGTCTTTAGATGGTGACAATTTATGTCCATCGAGCTATTTTGCTACCAGGTTTCTAAAAGCCAGGGCTCGAGAGGTTTGTCTTAGTGACAAATGGTTATCCTCTGGTCTGAAGACATGAAACTTGTCAAGGCTCCAGAGAGTGCCTTTGAGTCATCCATGATGTCAACATGTCCTATGTTTCCATTACCATGTTCAGCAGGACCGCAGTGGTTTGGCATAGATCGGCTCCAGCACATGATGAGTAAGAAGCAAAAAGAGGCCTCCAAGAAAGACAACACTGAGGAAAGCCAGCAGGACATAGCGGCCGATGAAAAAAGCATCCACAATCTGGAGAGAGAGAATATCAAAATGGAAGCTCCGTCGCTCCAGCGCCCTGCCTGTGTTCTGCCTGAGCTCTGATGCCCACAGTTTCTTTGTAACTTCAGGTAGCATCTTGCCCTGGGTTTCTTCTGCATATGGGTAAGAAAACTTTCAGCTCCCTGAGTAGGAAATATAAGGTTTTCAAAGAAAAAGAGGAGGGGAGAGGGGAGAAAGAAGAAGAAGAAGAGCAACAACAACTAATAATAACAATAAGGTACAGGAAACAAATGGTTCAATTTAGGAGAAAGGATGGCTCTCAGAACGAGATGACTTTGAAGCGTTCATCACAAGCGTTCTGAACCCTAATTGCAAGAGAGCGAGGGAAAGTGGCCACTTATCTCAGACATTAAAACGCTAAAAGGGTATGTAACTTGCCCCATAATACAGTTGGTTGCCTGGTAACCAGTCATACGTGAAGCCCTAATTCCACTGGTCTTTATTAACAAAAACCTGTATCTGGTATTGGCTCTACCCAGATGTCCGCTGTCCACTTCCAAAGAACACAGCTCTATTCTCCCCAAAGCTAAGCAGCTATGCTTAAGTGGGCAGGAAAAGCAGGTTTCATAAACCAAATGAGGGCAGGGCCTAGGTTCACAGAAGCCATGAGGACTCATTTCCTGGAGAGATCCCCAAATCTTGATAAGTAACTGTCACAGCCCAAATAATAGCATAATAATAATAATAATAATAATAATAATAATAATAATAATAATAATAATGATAGCCTAATCCCTAGAACCTGTGAACAAACAGATTGCATGACATAGTGGAGATAGGGTTGTGACCTTAAAGTTGAGAGATTAGTTTGGATTATCCAATCTGAGCAGGCCCAATATAAACAGAGTCTTCAAAAACTGAAGATTTGGATCTCATCTTGGAGGCAAAGGCAGGCAGATCTTCAATGAGTTCCAGACCAGCCAAGGCTATAAAGTGAGACCTTGTCTCAAGGACAAAACAAAACAAAAGAAGCAGAAAAATGGGTTTGGAAAGAGATGTGAGGCAGATGCAGTCAGAGAGATGGCACACTGCTGGCTCTGAAGATTGCCATAGGCAGAAGCCATGGGCCAGGCACTAAGAGCAGCTGCTCTAGCTGGAACAGATCAGGAAGCAAGCATTCTTACAGAACCTCTGGAAAGATGCCTGGGCCTGCCCACCCTTGATTTTAACTCAGGGAGATTGGTAATGGACTGCTAACCCACACGGCTGTAGAATATAAATTTCCGGTAGGAACTATTATGTTGTCAGGAATTTGTTACAGCAGCAACAGCAAGCTAATACCGTGTCGATGCACAAAGTACCTGAACAATCTAAGCAGAGATGCGAGATCCAAAGACATCAAGAAGAAGGCTGCAGCCACCCCAGCTGCTCCGGAGACCACCCCAACAGTCAACTTACAACCAAGGTCAGGTTGATAAAACAGCTTTAACATAACTTTGACCTTGGCTCTGGTACTGAACAAGTCTCTCGCGGGCTACATGTTTGCTCGCTCGACTGTTTCACTTTTTAATTAGCCAATTAGCAGGCCTTGGGTGCAGAAGGCCCAGGCCATGTATTATTGATACAGTATTGAGCCAGGCTGCTGCAGGGGCCAGCTCTCAGAACCTGAAAACGAGAACTCTGATTCTGCTGGCCATGCTGATAAACATATTTTGCTCAATCCCGGTTGTCTCCTGAGTCTGAAACTCATATGACAGAAGGGAGGGAGTGATTTAGAAGCGGTGCTTGCTCTGTGCCTTTTCCAGTAGTCATAGCTGCAGTAATTACAAATATGGCAGCACATATCGCTCTTGTCTCCTAAAAACAAAGACACTGGGGTAAGCTAGACGCAGAGAGAGCTGACACCCAAGGGAATAACTCCTGGAATTTGTGTAGTAAGCATAATTTCCCTTAGAGTTTCCAGAACTAATTTTCTTCCTCTCACCATCATTAGTCCTAGATAGAGCTGGAAGTGTGTTCACTTTACTTCAAAAATTATGTAATTTTGTGGGCAGTATCAAACTGACAATCTGTCAGATCTAGAGGATGGTCTCTAATATTCTATTGGATTCTAACAAGTGTGAATTTTAATTTTTAATTTTAATTTTTGGTTTTGTGACACAGGGTTTCTTTGTGTAGGTCTGGCTGTCCTGAAACTCATTCTGTAGACCAGGCTGGCCTCAAACTCAAAGAGATCCACCTGCCTCTGCCTCCCAGGTGCTGGGATCAAAGATGTCTTCCACCACCGCCTGACAAGTTTGAAGATTTTGTGGAGAGATCTCAGCTTAAACCCTTGCTCTGCTTCTTCCTGGACAGTGTGACCTTGACATGTCACCTGAAACTTACCTTGAAAACAATATTGTAAACTTCATACCACTTAGGCTTTGCCGTGTGGTTTCAATGAGACACTATAAACAAGGCATTTAGCACAGTTCTTAGAATACAGTGATCCTTTAAGAATGTTAGCTATTATCATGGCTTCCTACTTCAAGATTAAAATAGCTATTAGAAGGGAACAGAATGCCACAAGAAGATGTAATGGGACAGAAGAGGTCAGTACCCTTCTCAAAAGTCTATGACCAGCCACACATGATAGAACCAGACCCTAAGTCAGGAATGAACCAGAATAGGTGAGGGCTGCAGAAATGGGTCAGTGAGAGAGGTGACACAAATCTATTTACAGAAGTAGGGGCTGGCAGATGTGGTATAGGAAATAAAGATGACAGAATCATTCACACAGAACTCATTTGTGACTTCACTTTCTGCCTCCCGTGGAAAGGCTCCTCCCAAACACTTTTTTTTTTTTTGATGGAAATGATTCTCTTGATACCACAAGTGGAAAATGGCAAGCTCAGAGGATGGAAAATCATGTCACTTGGCACCCTGAGAACACTACATCGATTTTGACCAGCATCTGAGATTCTGAACCAATGCTACCTGGAGCAGGGAACACCACACTGAGGGCCTATGCCAGTTCCTAGTTCCTAACTCTCTTCTCTTTCCGTCTCTTCAGTAGTAAGTGGCTTCCCATGCTGTCACTCAACTTGATGCACATGGCCCATGACAGAACACCAGGTAAATCATGGCCTGGTGGTGTTGCAGTGGAATTCAGAAAACTCTTTTCCAGGGTAACCCCCCTGGATCCCCATCAGTGTCTAAAGAGGCCACAGGGCAGGATGGAGAAGGCTGAGATCAGGGGCAAAATGAAACCTAATAGCTTTACCTTCATTTCGACCTCTGGGGCTGGGACTTCACTGGCTCGAGGAAAAAGCAACAGAATTATAGTAATGATCAGAGCACCCAGGACGACGAAGACGATGGAGAACCTGCGGACACAAGGATCTGAGAATCAGAGGTGCTGCCAACACTCTACTTTTAACCAGCTGGGCCTGTGCCAGCTCCTCCCTGGGGTCACAGCCACTTAAGGGCCACAAAGTTCTCCATTCCAAAGCCTTGCTTCCCAGACAGGTTAGCATCTGGGCACATTCCTACGTATGTCTGGTCATTCCCAATTCCTAACAATGGGAATTCATAGTTTTCTGCACGAAGTGTGCACACAGACACACATATCCCTCCCATCCCGATAGGCTTTTGTTCTTTTCAGACCAAAACACTTCAGTACTGTAGCTCTGTTTATTACTGACATAACCTTGCCAGAGTGTGTATCCTACCTGCCTCCAAGATTAGGTTATGGCCGGATGCAGAGGACCAGGCCAACTCACTGTGAGCCTCGGTGTCTGTGGGCCCAGGCTAGAGCCTTAGGGACTGGACCAAGCATGTGCCATAAATCTGAACAACTGGACAAGACTACCACCTACAACACCTAAGGGCCTTAATAGCAGCCAAAGCATATGTCCTTGTCCTCTCTGGTCTCCACCCGCTCCCCTCCATCTCCTCCACAGTGAGAAGGGAAAAGCGCACTTCCGTTCTCCTCCCACCTCTGCCTCAGAGCATAAATAACACAGTTAGTGCTTATGATAAGAGGTTAAAATGCAACTCATTCAATCTGCCAGTAATTACAAAAATGATCTTCTGAATTCTAAATGTTTAATGAGCGTCAGCGATTTTTGCCTCTAATTGCTTTTACCTAGGACTCCCGGCTGGAAAGAATGCCTTACCTAGCTATCCCAGAGGCTCTGGATAACAGCACACACAGCAGCAGCACCAACACCCAGATCAGAGCGAGGAGGAACACGCCGGCACCCACTCCCAACACCATGCCAGCCATCCTACGGGACAGAGACCACCATTAGCCGCTGGCTGGCCACCCCGCCCCTCCTGTGTGCACTTACTCTTCAGACAACACAGAAAGCCTGAACTCAATACAAGGAATCTTGATGACCAATATGTCAGGAGGCTCACTCACAATGGGTCTTTAATTTTCTGGAATGTCCAGCCCCAGAGTCCCTTAATGAAAACTGGGAATATAGAACCCAGAGCTTTCTTTATGCAGGAATAGAGGTGGGGGGCCTGGAGGGTTGGAGAGAGGTTGCTTTCTGTTCTCCACGTTGTAATTTCAAATTTGGCCTTTTTGGCTCTATTTTGACTTTACCCCAGCCTACATTAGAAATCCAAGCTCTCTTTCTCTACAAATTCTAACCAAGGACTCTCAAGAAGGCTGCAGAGCCAAGGCAGAAAGCCGAAGCTTCAGTTAAACCCGAGGTACGAACTTGGACTTAGTATGCAATCACAAGGCAGAAATTTTCACTCTGTTGTCAAGTTCCTATTCACAGAAGGAAGACAATGCCCAGCTCATAAGAGAATAGACATCACCCTTTTGGGCACTTATGATTTGCTAAGTATTTAGTCATGGCAATCAGAAAGGTATTACATCTTATCTATATAGGAGGTTGTTAGTGTTGGTTTCCGAGCTGTGGATCACAACAGGAATTCGAATGTTCTCTCAGTTCTGGAGACCACAGGTCTAACCTGGAGGTGTCTGTGGGACCACGTGTCTCCTACAGGATCTGAGAGAAAATGCTTCCTTGAGTCCTGGTTGGTTTCTGGTGGCTCCACGTATTTCCTGGCTTGTGCCTCCACTAACTGTCATCTCTACATGACATCTCCCTTCTCTGTCTTCTGTCTGCTCATTATCACCAGATTTAAGGTCTAATCACCTGGGCAAAGATCCTTTTGTAAAATGAATCACATTTACAGATGCTGAAAGTTAGGGGCTGTTTGTGGAGGGCATTATTCACTCCACTAATGAGGTCTGGAGTTTAATATCTAATGTCCTCAAGTTTGCTTTTCGGGGTCACAGGTAAATCTTAAGAAAACAGATTCTTCCTTAGATTTCTTTTACCTGATGATTTAAATACAATAGAAATGGATTGAGGTACTCCATTGTAAGCTTGTTAGAAAAGAGACTCTAACCATAAACTGGAAAAAAAAATTATTCAATCAACACTGTGCTGTGCCCACCACGGAAAGCATTGTGCTCCTAGTTAGGGTGACAGACGTAAATAAGATACGTATTCCACAAAAGCTTAAGGTCTACTAGACAACCATGTGATGCAAACGGCTATCCACGTGATATTCTTATTTGTAGCTAAAAGCAAAGCATACGGAGAGTCAAGACAGCGAGAAGGCTAAGGGAGCTGCCAGGACTGGCACACCTGGGAAGGAATCAGGGTGGCAGGATGGTAGAGAGGGAGCCCCCACTTGCCTGTCCTCCCTGCAGACCGCTCTGCCCTCATTGGAGCCCCATGGGCGGCATGTGAGTAGCTGCAGCACCGGCAAGTATTTCTCTGTGCTTGCTGTTTCCCCAGGCAGGATTCAACTGTCAGCCCCCAGCGCGGCAGGCGCCTGGTATTTGGTTATTTGTGTGGCTGCCCTGGCCTCTCCTCATGGTTGATACTGTGGCTCATCAGAGAAAGATCCTCCTCAGAGAGACCTTCTCTGACTTCCCATCTACAGCAACTTGTCAGTCTATTTCCTTCAGAGCACTCTTCACCACTGCCATCAACGCCCCAGGCCCTTGCAGGCCAGGCAAATGCTCTCCAACTGATCCACAGCCTCAGCCTCAACAGTTAACATCTACCCATCTGTTTACAAGTTCATTTTCTGTCTCTCTCATTAAGATAGTAAACTCCGGAGGACAGAACCTGTTTTGCCTGCCCTGCTCTCCCCAGTTGTCAGCATAAAGATTATTTGCAGCAAATATTTGTTGGTGCATAAATGAAGCCACGCTGACCAGTCTGCAAAACTCAAGTGATGGGGAGATAAGGCCACGGCAAAGTGTAGAAGGGTGACGGGGAGTGCTGGTTAATATGCTGCACAGGGCTAATGAGGGAAGGGCCTCACCAAACAGTGGAAGTGATTAACAAAATGGAATGTTTAAGACCAGAAGATGTAAAAAGCTAATATTCTAAAGTGCTCTGAATTTAATGCACCCCCAAAGCCTAGTGAATAAGCAGGAACTGGTCTCAAAGTCCTCAGTGGTTCTAATAGGAGATGAAGGCCTAAGAGGGCTCCCCAAGTAAGGCCTCAGCCCATAATGCAGAGAACTAGAATGAAAATTTTATTTTCTATTATACAGCAATAATCATACATAGTAAATGTAAGCACCCCGGACTTGACTGCTGAAAGATTTTCATTCTGGATTTTAAATGAAACAATAAAATAAATGTAAAGTAAAATAAAAGTAGCTCTTTACAAAAGCGACAGAAAAAGCAAAAGAGAGGATGAAAACACTAAATTTGAAAAAGACATGCGAGGCAGACACTAGCAAAGCAAATACAAGGACGGGGAAATGGGGCAGAGACAATAAACACGGAGTTTGGGTCTTGCAGGATGAAAGTCCTGGCGATCTGCTTCACAGTCGTGTAAACACGCTGAGCGCCACCGAACGGCACACTTCAAATGGTTAGGACAGGAAAGTTCATCTTGTGAACTTTTGCCACAAATGGGTGAAACAAAAGGAGATGTAAGTTAGTGCAGCAGTATTAGTAACAAGAAAACGTAGGTAAGGATTTAAAAATACCAGCAAGAACAGTTTTGAAAGAAGTAATTTTGTCAAAGATGTAACCTCCAGAACATATGAACCTACAAAAAACAACAACAACAACAAAAAAAAACTTTCAAATCTTCAAATGTACAGTCAAAGCACACAAGAGCGCTACAATAAATGGCAAACCCAAGTTAGTGGATTTTACTACATTTCAGAAACAGATCAGAGAAAACTATGAGAACAAACGTCCTACAGAGGACAGCTGACTGGCCAATACATGTAAGGGTCCACGGCAATTATATCCAACAATGTGGGCGAGTTTCACAAGTGGGCAGAGTGAAAAGTTCATCGTAGAATCCAGTTATATGATGTTAGAAAACAGGTCCAGCTGCTCTAGGCCACTGTCAGGAGTCTTCACCTTGAGTGCCTGGATGGGGCCTAGGTGATAAAATTGTTTCTTGGTCCGGGTGTTAGTAATCTGGCTTTGTAACTTTGGTAACCTGTATCTAGCTGTACTTTGGGGTTTGTGACATTTTCTGTATGTGTTACCTTTCACTTATTATAAAACCTTTTGTGTGATGACTCAATGGTCATTGGGCAGTTAATGACATCAAGAGGGTTACCTTCTTAAAAAATAAAGTGAAATGTACTCTTTAAAAGGTAGTGATTCTTTATGGCACACACAACACATGTCAGACCACAGAACATGGTGCCTGGGCATTTCATGTTATTAGGGGTTGTCAGGGTGGGGGCGGGATGAAGTGAAGGGGCTGGTGTGACACAGCCTAGTCCTGAGCTAGCTCTTGAACCTAGGTGGTGGTGAATACATAATGGCTTTGCTATTTTCTAAACATCTGAATAGAGTTCAAACATTCATATGTACACATCTAATAAATATGATTAAATGCAACAAATATTTGTAAGATCTTTGTAGCTAAGATTCTACAGGTTTATGCAAAGGCCTTTTAAAAGTACCTGTACAGTGGAATAAAGCAGGCTGTTTAGAAAAGAAACTCATGCTTTCAGATGGGATGGTTTAATTAAAAGATCTCAATTTTTCTTAGCATAAAAATTCAGTGCAATTCTAACCAAAATCCAAAAATATTTTTTTTTAAGGAACGGGGACATGAATCCTAAATTCACACAGGAGAGTAAAAAGCCAAAAACAGCCAACATCACTCTGAGAGCTAGGAATGGCAATGTGCCTTTCTTGTCACCAACTGCCACAGACACATTATGATAGCAAGGTAATTAAAACAGTGTGACAGTGGGACAAAGACACGTGGACCAATAGCACGAAACTGAAAACCCAGGCACAGACCTGTGCATTTGTGAGAACTTCATACGCCCTAGGAAGGAGCTGGCGACACAGCCTAGTGCGTAGAGGGCTTCTTGGTGGTGGTAACATAAACGATTATCTAACCAGAAGACAATAAAACTCGACCTCCTGTACAGCATGTACAGAAGTTGATTTTCAGTGGAAGTAATTCATAATGAAACAGCATATGCTTAAACACGCGAGCGTGCAGGCTGACTACACTAGAATACATAATGAAGTATAGTAGTCAGATGCTCGCACCTAAACTTAGAAGCACCACGAGCGCCGAAGCTCCACGTGCAGGCTCTGCAGGTGTGTTGTGCTGGCAACTCAAATACCACGAGCTGTGCTGCCTTAGTTACGTGATTTTTCTACACTGAGGAACCAGCCTCGTTTAAAGCTCCTAACCACAGATCAGTATAATTTTCCCTTGATTTACATTCCTGGAAATTACACTTTACTGAACTGTGCCAGAAATCTCATCACGTTAACACAAAAAGCCGAGTTAGGTTCTAGGCCCAGATAATTATTAAATGAATATCCTGAAAGACACCGGAAAGTTGCACAAGATGCAGGGTGATTCTTCACTTGAAGACTGCCCCAACATTCTTAGCTCCCTGGTATATTCCAACCAAATCGTCAAATATCCTTTGGGGGCATGTAGTAACCTTGAAAGTTCAAAAAAAAGTTCTAGTAACTCTCATTTAAGGAGACACACATTAGGACATTCTCTGTAATTTCAGTAGCAAAATAGGAGGGAAAAGCTACACACCTAACAAATGGATTTATTATACTCTCACAAAGAATGCTTCAAATGAATGGGCTCGGTCATACATTGACACGACTATGTCTGAAAAGCAGTGCTGCATGACAAAAGCAAGTTGCAAGCCAGGAACAGTGGCCTGTGTCTGTATCCAGCACCTAGGGGACTGGAGCAGAAGGATCTCTAGTTCCAGGCCATCGAGGCCCTCTCTAAAAACAACACAGACACACATAAAAACATAGAAGTAAACAAACAGCTGCCTTTTCTTTTTCCTCTTCCAGGGACGGTGTTTAGAGACACTCAGCATAGCCCATCATTTGACATACGGTCGTAGGCTTTCCTACAACACAGCCTCTAACAAAACTAGGCTGTCTCACACTGCCGACAACAGGACTGATCACCTTTCCACCACGGAGGTTGGGAAATCACCTAAGTCCACATGTGGTATGCACCCAGGCGGACTTCAAGGGGTTCCTGCTGTAAGACCTGAAGTCCTTATGAGATTGACTAAGACAAAAAAAGCATGTCCTCAGCACCGACGGTGATTCCACTGTGTGCTAAGTGTGCCCATGACGGAATCAAGTAGCTTTCCTTACTGACGAGCAGAAAACTGTTGTGAACGTGTTGAAGGCACAGAATCAGAAAGCAAAATACATGTGGAGCTTTTTTAAGTAATAAAAAAAGTTAAAGCTCAAGAAAAAAAAGTAAATAGAAGTTAGCTGTAATGTTGTAGTAAATAATTAATAGATGAGTGCTGGGCTACATATCCTTTATTATCAGTTCTATGATTATCACGGCAGTACTATCTAACCCGCTATCACAAATAATAAGACAGAGACACCCGTTAGATTGTATAACTGCCTTATTTACCTTGGGCCAGGCAGATATTTTCCTCACACTGTCTCAATATCCTCACCATCTCCCACCCCCCATCCAATGCCGTCCACCTTAATCCTCCTCATCTGGGTGATCAGTTAGGGGACTACCACAATTCTCCAGATAAAGAAAGCTTGTCTCAGCCATGGAAACGGGAAGGGGTCAAAAGGGACAACAGAAACAACTAGTGTGACGGGCTGAGCTGATGGGGTTGCCTTGAAGGAAACTCCCTATTCAGGACTAGCTGCACGGTTTTGGATAAGGTGCAATAACCTGAAAGACACGAACAGCCTCTTATCACCTAGAAATCAGGATAAATGGCAGCTGAAGCTGGTAACAGCAGAAACACTGATCTTCTATCCCACAGAAGATGCTGACAGGCTCAGGTGACACTGAGTTACAGGTATGGTACGACTTTTAAGTGACGGGATAAATGGCTCCAAGCCCTTCTAAAATGAGGGTCATTATTTTATAACCAAACTATTGTATTCTAATTTTTTTAAACTGTTGTGTATGTGTGTGCAGGTGCTTGTATATGCCAGAAGAGGGCGTCAGATTTCTGAAACTAGAGTTACAGGCAGTTTTAGACCTGGGAATTGGACTCTGCTCTCTGGAAGAGCAGCAAGTACTCTTAGCAGCTGAGCCATTGCTCCAGCACCAGTGACCTTCTGAACCCCCCGAACCTACCTTCCCAACGCTGCGATTACTGGTGTGTGGACCACTCTGTTTATGCCGTGCTGGGGACAGAACTCTGGACCTCAGGCATCCTAGGACAGCTGAGCCACACCCCAAGCCTCTGGAATAGCTAAATTATTTGTTAGTGAAATTTGATTAAAATTAAAAAAAAAATGTTCATTTACTTAAGAAACAGAATATTATTCAAATATTCTTTGAGAGGTGGTGGCTTAGCCAACACAATTTTAAGAGTAAATTCATTTGAAGTAAATAACCTAGAGTAGGAAAAACAATCTGTATAAGTGTAAACACCTTAGGTAGCAGCTGACAAGAGCAGACGAGGCCAGGTGTTCCGTGTTTTGTTTTTTTCCTCCCTGTGATGGAGGCTGTGAGGCTCTTCCTAAAGTCTCTCCAGACCCTTTGGAATGTATGTGTCTTGCACTCTTCATCTAAGGTTGGTTCTACCTGCCCTTTCACCCAGTTCCCAGGGAAAACGGAAAGTCCTGCAGCTAGGGCTAACTGGATGAAAAATACTGTGATCACCGCCAGGCTGAGGATCTTCGTTTTTCAAGACAGAGTTTCTCTGTGTGGCCTTAGCTTTCCTGGAACGAGCTCTGTAGACCAGGCTGGCCTCAAACTCAGAGAACTGCGGCCTCCGCCCCCAGAGTACTGGGACTAAATAAAGATCACCTCCACCACACTCAGCTCTCTTTTTAACGGTCTTTATTACTTAATTCCAAGAAGGTGTGATAGGTAGCCTGGTGTGGTAGTAGACACCTGTCATCCTAGGCTCACAAGTTTGAGGCCAGCCTGGGATATTTAACAAGACCCATTCAAAACGACAACAAACCGAAGGAGTGAGCGAGCACTCCCACTTTTTTTTCTTTTTCTTTCTTTCTTTCTACTTAAAACTTCAGGCTCGTTTGGGTTTTAAAACATTATGCTAATGCCACCATCTTTGTTGGTCAATCACATGCAAGTCTGGGGAAAATCGGTTTCCACGCCCCCTAAAGACCACGGAGGTGCCACCTGACAGTAGAGACAGAGCATCCCTGTCCTACCCTTTTTCCTGGGCAGGCGGAGCACACGTCAGCTCCCAGCAGCGCAGGGGGACACCGGGATCTGGGCAGTAGTCCCCGGTCGGCAGCCAGGTGGCAGGAGGTGACCCGCGCGACCCCCACCCTCCGGCCTCCGCCACCAGCCTCCAGTCCTCACCTGGCTCCCGGGTTCCTCACCCAGCCTCACACCTCGCTCTCTGTCCCCATCAAGGGGGTCGGGGGAGAGGGCGGTGGCTCGTGTCTACTTTGGGCGAATCACAAGTAGGGTTTCAGCCACAAAATTTGTGATAGACCAATCAGAGACGCTCTTTTACACTTAGCGGCTTCCTCACTAGCTGACACTTGCTGGGGCGCCAGACAACGCAAAGCCCGGTGGGTGGTGAGCACGTCAATCTCCGCTGTGCCCTCCGATTGGTCAGTTACGCACTGTCCCCTGTTTCGATTGGATAGCGGCGCTTGTCAATCACACCTTCTTACCCACTAAACCCTCAGACAACAACACAAGGAGGGTTTAGTCGCTCCTGGCTCTGTGTAGCGGGGAGGCGGTGTAGCGGAGACCTGTTCCGCGGTCTGGACACCAGCGCCTGTCCCGCCATCTGATGACCAGCCAGTCCCCAATCCTGGGGGTGGGGTAGGGTTGTGGGGGCAGTTCAGATCGGCTTGGCCCCTTAGGGCCCCCATCATCCCTTCTGAGTTGAGTCCAGAACGCCGGTTGGAATAACATCCTTACGCAGCCTTACTTTATTGGTCACATGTACCCAAGCAAAGACCAGTGGAACCAAGAGACAACTGGGGAAGAGGCCCGAGGTCAAGTAAACCCTTATCATTATTGTCAAAATATCAAGGCAACTGGTCCACACTTGCAGAAGAGTGCTCTTCCCTAACTGCTAAACGGAATTTGTTAAGATTTTGTGTCCGGGCTGTAGGGTCTTGGATCAAATCATCAGGCTAGTGAAAGGAAATAGGTCAAAGTCTGCATTCTTCACTGTGGAAGCACCAGGGGACAACCGGTGTCAACCGAAAGTAATGCCAATTTGCAAACTGAGGTTCTTAAAGCTGGGCCCTTAGACAAAATATGGAAACACTGGGCAGAAAACTGGCCTGAATCTGATTTTGTGCGTTCTTTCTCTCTCCCTCTCCCCTCCCCCTCCTCCTCATCCCTCCCCTTCTTTTCTCTCTCTCTTTTCCCTTCTCTCCCTCCCCCTTTTCCTCCCTTTCCCCCTTTCTTCAGTCACGAGTCTTACTATATAGCCCTGGTTGTCCTGGAACTCATTATGTAGACCAAGCTGGCCTGGAACTCACAGATCTACCTGCCTCTGCCTCCCTAGTGCTGGGATTAAACATATGGGCCACTTAGCCTGGCTTTTAGTGCACCCTATTTCTGAATTACTGCGTTGTGAATGCAGTGGAGGCTGACTGACTTTTATTGAGTGCAGGAATCTACTGTTTCTTACCTATTATTTAGGAGGTAAGGGAGGCTTAGCAGATAGACAAGAAATAAAATGTGACTCTCGTGTCTTAATGAGTTTTGTATGGTTTTGTAGTGCCAGGCCAGCAACACAAGGTGTAACAAGGGGCCAAACCTTAATGTATAGTCAGCTACCCTGGAGGATAGCAATGCTCCACACTTCCCTAAAGGTCAGAAGAGGTTGTCCCAAAGTTTCCACCCCTTTTCTGCTGTCTGTCTAACTGTGAACCCATCTAAGGTAATTAACCCGTGGTGAGGTCGGAGCTTCCAGGATGCCGTCACTTTCTCTAAAGCCCATCAGTGCTGGCCACCGCTCCTCTGGGGAACTATAGATCCAAACCATAAAGAGCAAGTCCTTTTGTTAAACAGTCTTCTTTTCTCCCAAGCGGACAAATAGAAGCAAAATAACAAGAAGCAATGTTCACTTGTCTTTCTCAAATGTGTAAAATCATTCTGCTGTTGTTAGAGATGAGGGGGGGAAAGTAAGCCAGTAGGTATGTTGGGTTTGTGAATGCTATGATCTCCTGGGGACATAAAAAGTTTTCTTGTATATTTTATAGTTATTAAAATGTTTTCTGGGTCAGGTATGGTAAACACCTGTAATCCTAGCATTTAAAAAGCAGATGCAGGTGCTGGAGAGATGGCTCAGTGGTTAAGAGCACCGGGTTCAATTCCCAACACCCACATGGCAGCTTACAACTGTTTACAACTCCAGTTCCATGAGATCTGACACCTTCACACTAATGTACATAAAATAAAGTTAAATAAATTATTCGAAAGGCTGATGCAGGAGGATCACCATAAATTCAAGGTTGACTTAGGTAATCCTATAATAGCATCTTCAACTTCATGACCTTTTTTGGGGTGATGCCTAAGACCATTGGAAAACACAAAATATTTACATTATGATTCATAACAGTAGCAAAATTACAGTTATGAAGTAGCAACAAAAATAATTTTGTGCTTGGGGGTCACCACAACATGAACTGTATTAAAGAGTTGAAGCATTAGGAAAGTTGAGAAACACTGAACTTTTTCTCGAAAACAAACAAAGCTGGGTGTGGTAACACCTTGAATCCCAGCACTCAGAGTAGAGGCAGAAGCAGGTGAGTTTGAGGCAGCCTGGTCTACAGAGCAAGTTCTAGGACAGCCAAAGCTACACAGAGAAGAAATCCTGTCTCAAACAAAAGCCCCTGCCCCCAACCAAAACCTTTCCCACTTGAGAGTCATGGCTCTGTTTTGTGTGTACATTTTCTCAAAATAAAAGTACTTTGTTACATGGAGTTCAGACTGGCTATAAGTGAAGACTGTCACACAGGTTCCATTTGTTTTTATGTTGGCTGTGCTTATTCTCCACAATAACAAAAGCTAACTACGAGGTTATAACCTAAAGTACTTACTCCTGGGAACTTTAAGAAAAAGTTGATTCTTGTTACCTTGGATGTCTCCAGTAAGGCCGTCTGTAATTGTTAATGCGTGGCACCTTTTAAAATGTGCCCTAACAGTAGTGCCATATACCTATAGCATAAACACTAAGGAAGCTGAGTCAGAAGGGTCTCAAGTTTGAGAGCAGCCTGAGTTACATAGCAAGTATGAGGCCAGCAAGGACTTCATGCTAAGACACCAACTCAATAAAACAACTACAAAAAGAGATACTTATACTGAATCGGGTCCATCTGCTTATTGGGACCGAATAAACCTTAGAAGTCATGCAGTATTATTTTATCTCAGATTGGTAGAGATTAGGTTACTTCTTATCTAAAAAAATCATACATTCAGTGGGCAGAGAAAGTTCTACAAGTCTGTTCTATCAGTACAACATTTCTTCCACCTATGCATTTTTCTCTTCTCAGGCAGAGTCCGCCTTACTTAGGATGAAGCTGGTGTTCTCTAAACTGGAAGCATAGAAAGTTCATAAAAACTTTCGTAATTGTTATTCCATGTCTCATTAACCCTAATATTGTGTGGCACATTTCAGTCAATATGTTAGACATTTATACTTTACTTCAGTAATTTGAGTTGCCTTCTCTTTTCTATCCCCCCCCCCCTCAGTTTTCAAAAAGGATGTAGCAACTGTTAATCAACTTTCCAAGACTGTGACAAAAGAGTAAGATAACTTCAAACTGAGGCTGGAGAGATGGCTCAGCAGTTAAGAGAACTGGCTGCTCTTCCAAAGGACCTGGGTTCAATTCCCAACAACCACATGGCAGCTCACAACTGTCTATAACTCCTGTTCCAGGAACATGCAGACAAAATACAATGTACATAAAATAAGAACTTAATTAAAAAAAAAAAAGCTAACTTCAAACGAAGAAACCTTTATTTTGGCTCACAGTTTCAGACGTTACAGCCTATCTTTGGTTGGTTGGGGGCCAATTACCACACGGTGGTAATTGTGTGACAGAGAAGAGCTTACTGGGTTGCTTCTGGGAAACAGCGAAAGAGAAAGGCACTGGGCCCCATAGCCTCTTCAAGGGCACACTCCTCAGCCCCCAGTGACTCAACTTTCTTCTCCTCAGCTCTGTGTCCTAAAGCCTCCCAACAACACCATGGTTTGCAGAGCACATGGGCCTTTTAGGGACACTTGTCTGAACCATAGCAGCTGTCATGAAAAACTTAATTCTCACATCGTCTCTTTAAAAAGCATTTTGGTCCTTCCTCTTTGAACCGTGGAATTCAGAGGAGCAGGACTTCTAGTCCAGCCGAAGGTTGTTAAGGGGGGTAAGGATGACTGGGGGAGCTCAGAACACACAGCGTTAGCTCCGGGCTCCGTATGTAGGCTATATATATGGAAGGCAGAAGGGGTGTCCACCAGCCCACTAGAATCGTGTGGTTTAATGCTGCAGGTGTGGGATAACTGTAGCTTTTATACAATTTGAAAGGAAAACCATGAAAACCCCAGAAGCATATGAAGTTATAGATGCTTGGGAGGGGAGACCACTCAGATGGGCAGGGGTGGAGACTGTCTCTCCCCCAGTTTGTTAGGACTTGCTGACGCCAAGTGGGAGCTCCATGCATGCAAACACCCGCCCACCATGTTTTACCCTCTGCTACTGAGAGGTGATAAAAATTCATCAGACTCACAGAATGGTTGAACTCAGATGGTGATAAAATCCCAGTATAATTCTCTCCAAAGAATGTTCTGATTAATAGAAACTGCAGAGGAACTAATTTTATGAAAATAGCAAATGGGATTGTTTCAGCTGAAGGGAGCCGAGAGAGCTGGTGCTGACGCCAAGCAGGAAGATGCAAACAATCCCATTGTGCGGTGCTGACAGCTCCAATCCTGCCGCTTATTTATTAAATGTCTTTCTGCTTGTAAATTATTAAGCTTGGATTTGGGGAGATGTGGGAGCTGACAGAGTAAGACAATAGAACAGAAAGCAGACCTGGATCCCTTCCTTCAGCATTATTTCAGCATTGTGTTTTGTGAAAAGCCTTTCCCCCATCTCTCCCACCACCCCTGTTGGAGAAGGAGGATGATTCTCTTTTCGGGGAGCTCTGAAACGGGTGAGACAAGGAACATGCTTTTGATTTAGGAATTATTTTCTAGTCTTTACAAATTGGAAGGGATTTCAGCGAAAATCCAACCTGTTGGCTCAACAACTGGGGAGCAGATATTTTGTCTATTCTTTGAAAGGGTTGTTTTTGCCCAGACAAAGGAGAGCTTGGCCAGCTTTAACATTAGGAAGCACCAAATTATTTTAGGACACAAAGCTGTCATATCTAGTTTGCTTGTCTTATATGTGTGAAGGCCTATCTTACTGGGAGAGAGCTCCAAGGTTTATTTCTTAGAGCAGGAAAAGGCAGTGGTCAGGGAAGAAGTTGAGTTCTGATGATGCTCATATTCATTTGAGAAACTGACATATGGTAAAGAGGGAAGTAGTCAACTTGTGTGACTCTTGGGTTCAGCTTGTACCCTCCTTTTAGACAATGTAATGGAGGGGCCTGGCTATGTGTCTTGGCCAGATACCTTCTACTTACCTCTCAGGCCAACTGACATCACGTACATCAGTTAGCTGCTTGTGGTGGTTTGAATAAACTCGTGTGTTTTTTAATGTTTGACCCCTGGAAAGTGGCGCTATTAGGAGGTGTGGCCTTGTTGGAGGAAGTGTGTCAATGTGGTATCGGGCTTTGAGGTCTCATATGCTCAAGCCACACCCAGTGTGACACACAGTCTCCTCCTGCAGCCTTCAGATGGAGATGTAGAACTCTCAGTTTCTTCTCTGGCACCATGTGTGCCTATACACTGCCATGCTTTCCGGCATGATGGTAATGAACTAAACCTCTGAAACTGTAAGGCAGCTTCAATTCATAGCATGGTCATGTTGTCCCTTCACAGCAATGAAACCCTAGGACACTGTCTAAGCAGCAGCATTCATTCTTCATGGCATTCACTTACTGTTACTGTATACTTGTACTGGCTTAGAAAGTGAGAGTAAAAAATGAACAACATAGTTTTGCTGTGATAGAGCTCTCATTTTAGTAGGCAGAGCCAGGTAATCAGCAAATAAACACACAGCTGATGGTTTTAAGTGACACGAAGATACAAGGTGGAGCCAAGGGGCACTGCGTGAAAGCACATGGTAGATGGGAAACACTGTTTTATAGATGCCAGCCAAGGAAGACTCCTCTGATGAAGTAAAAACCTGATGAAAGAGAGCAGAAAAGCTGTCTGGGGAAGACCTAAGGGCTAAGCAAACATGGGAGGCCCATAGAGGAGAGGGTGATGGGGGTTCCTGTAGAGGGGGGCTTACGGTCATGAAAAAGTTGAACGTTTTTCTTAACCTCTGAGCCATCTCTCCAGCCCCAAGTTGAACTTTTTCTGAATCAGATGGGAGACTGGAGTAGTGTTGAGCTGGCAAATGACATGATGTGACTGTCACATACGACCCCTGGAAGGCTTGTGGTTATACAGACCCTGCTAGGAAAGGCTGCTTCCTAGAATGCCAAGCCACACACTAGTTTTTGGTGGATTCCTCCTGTAATGACTAAGAAGACTCATCTCATCTGTGGGGCAGGTGGATTTTCTTTGTGTGATTATGATTAAGTGGAGGTTAGTATCGCTTTGTTCCACAAACTAGGAAAAGAACATAAAACCATCAGACAAGATTGGAGAGATGGATCAGCTTTTCCGGACAACCCGAGTTCTGTTCCCAGCACCCATATTAACTGGCTAGGGAGGCTCACAAATGCCTGTAAATCCACCTTGGATAACTGATCTGTCTTCTGGCCTCTACTAGCACTCACACTGACAGACAGACACACACACACACACACACACACACACACACACACACACATTAAAAAATAAAAAATTCTTTTTTGAAAAGCAGACAGCAAGTAAAAGACAGTTAATCTGCCAGTAAAAGACAGTTAATCTGCCAGTCCCAGCCCTCCCCACAGCTGGATTTTCAGTCCAGGCAGCCTGTCTGGGGAACAGATCTCAGCTGGCTAGCCAGAGGAGGATTCCATGAGTTCTGATGTCCTCAACTCCTGTGAAGTATGGATGCAGAAGGCTGAAGGAGAGACCAGCACCTGCTTGGAGGACATGCTTGGAGACAGGGACCTGCTTGGAGGACATGCAGAAACCTCAGTCTGAGTCCACACAGGAACATTTAGTGTGGGAGCGGGGTGGTGGTGGAAGGAAATTCAAGATGCTTTATGGGAAAAAGTGAGAGTGTTGGAAGAACCATGGACTTTCCAAATCCCCCATATGTCTTGGTTATGACCCATGGCAAAGCTGACCATTGCCATTCCTCACAGACCTGAGAAGAAGCTGAAGATGATCTGGTCCAGCTGGTGTCACATTGGTCTATCGAGGCCTTTTACAAAGGTTCAAACTGAGGCTTGAGTGATGGCTCTGCCTTTCTTGAGCTCATTAAAATATGGGGGAACATTTTACTGGAGCTTGCAGCGGTTCAAATGGAAAAACTTTACAGACTGGCCCTGTGTCCTAGGATTGAAAGGACAAACATTTAGAACAGAGATCTAGAGCTAAGTGAGAGTCAAGAGTGCAATTCTGACCAGGTGTGGGTCTCTCATGCCTGGAACCCTAAGTCTTGGGAGACGAAAGCCTTCAAGAAGATTACCCATGAGTTCAAGGCCAGACCAGGCTTCTGAGTGAGACCCTGTGTTTAAAAATAAATAAATAAATAAATAATAAATGCAATATTTTAGCCAGGGATAGTAACACAAGCCTTTAATCCCAGCACTTGAGAGGCAAAGACAAGCAGATCTCTGAAAGTTCCAGGCCAGGGTTGAAGAACAGCCAGGGTTATTTAATGAGATCCTGTCTCAAAAAGAAAATAAATGTTTTTCTTACAAGTATGTATTTGTTGGAGTGGGCACCACAACACACTTGCCGATGTCAGAGTACAGCCTGCAGAGGTCAGTTTTCTTCCACCTGTGAGTCCGGGGGACTGAACTCAGGCCATCAGGCTTGGCAGCAAGCACCTTTACCCCTGAGCCATCTCACTGGTCCAAAAGAAAGCAATTCTCTTGGCAGGCCCCTGGGCACTGGGTGTGGCTTAAGGTGAAGTGTGTAATCTCACAGGTATCCCCCCTCCATTGGTTTAGTTTGAGCAGGGAGAGCAGCTGTTTGTGATGAGGAGTAGTTTCAGTTTGGCCTCACCTTTGGGACATCACACCAAAGCAGCCACGGTTGGAAGTATTGCCACAAGTTTGCCACACAGACACAGAGGCACAAGGGCAGTAGATGTGATTTAAACTTATTCTAATCAACAAATGATGATGAGTAGAATTTCTTTGGTTGCTAAACCAACATGTGCCTAAACCAACATGTGCTAAAGAAGTTAAAGGAGGAGTCAGTGACCACGTAAGGAGAAAGCAAGGAACATTAGGGAAGGATGGGGGGCCAGGAACCAGGGCACTGGAGGGGATGAAGTCGTGCTCCTGAAAGACAAAGGAGTACGGTGTGAAATCCTAGGGGTACAGGGCTCAAAGGGATGGCTGTTCTCCGGGTGACTCAAAACACCCTAAACCCTTGGTTGGAAAGCTCACATCCTGCTTGACTCCATGACTGTGTTTTGATCTAAGGAATACAGGCCTGGCGAGATGCACTTCACACACTGAACAGCCTTATGGCACCATGGTAGAAATTGGGGGTCCGGAGGTATGACACATTTCCACATTGTTCACATTCTATTGTACCAAGAAAGGAAAATTCTGCCTCTAGGGAAAATCTAGGGTGTTTTGGAGGTGTAGAGGAGGGAACTGGAGGGGCAGGGGATACGGCCTTTCTGGATGATTGCAGATTAGACAGCCTGCAGACACACATGTCCATATCCGGTGGTGTGACCGGATGGTAAAGAAAGTGATGAGCCACAAGCTGGTCATGTTTGTAGCATGGCATACCCTGGGGCTGAAAGTGAGAGAGGTAGGAGCCCAGGCAGAGGGATCTGCATGCAAGTCAGTGGTGGGGGCTTTTGTGACATGAAGAATTTGGATGTTGTCTCACAGATGCCAATGAGACTCTGGCTGAAAGATAAACTATACAAGGGCAGACACTTAAGTTGGACACATTCTCCACAAATCTCTTATCAGGTCATTTGACTTCTGCCCACATATATTCAGGGTTGGGGTGCTCTCAGTCCCCCAAGGCTGCCCCCTTCATTGTTGCATGCCTGTCTTAGAAAGCTGTTTCCTACGTTGAGCCAAATTCTGCCTCCTTGAGATTCCTACTCATTTGTGTCTCATTTAGCAACTCACAGAAGGCTGTTTTAAAAATACATGAAGGTACCTGTCAATCTTACCCTCACTCTTCAGTTTCCAACTTTCCACAGGGCTCCCCCACTCTGAGTGTCTTTCATTGTTTCTTGACTCCAGTCTCAGGGATCTAGATGAACCGGGGCTTGTCAGTATGTCTTTGGGAGTCTGGTGCTGGGTTATTGCTCAGCTCTAAAAGGCTTAGATGATATTGATACTATTACACCTGCCTTTGAGCTGGAAACCATATGCCCATCAGTGATTCAGGGTCTTTGGTTTGATACTGGTCAGATTTCATTGCTTTACCTTCTGACTGACTGAATTGGTCAGTGCTTTCAGCTCCTTGGCTGCTGCCACGCCAAATCCCCACCATACTTGGTCTGTGTAATTTAGTTTTGAAATCTAAATATAGGAATTAATACTTATTTGACTTGTATCTTGTCAGTTTGAGCTCAGCTTTCCAGCCTAGAAGACTCGTTTGAAAAGTCTCGGTTCCCATTCCACTGAGATTAGTAAGTGTCCTTTTACATTTGATAAATGTTCTCTGAATGTTTTAATTCAAGTCACTAAAAATATTGCCTAGAACTCGGTTGCACCGGAGTTCTCCAGTCCTAGTAAGTGTTCAGACAGCTTCAATTTTACCTAATGACCCATTTTACAACATTATTTATAATATTGAAGATTTATTAAATAGTGTGTTGAAATCCTTGAAGATTTATTAACTATTCTGGCTAAAATCAAGATGCGATGTTTGGTATTTCCTCCCACTGGAATCAATAAACGTACCCGCAGCCTGCTCTGACCTTCACTATTTAGTATGTCCTCCAACCCTGGTAATGAACCGAAGTCATTCCCTGAACTTCAGCTACAGACTGACTTCTACTTTGAATTTCTCATCTGATTTCAGATGCCCAGCTCTGCCATGACCTCTAGCTTTTCTGGCTTGCCAGGAATCTCACTTGATCTCACTCTTTGTGCAATTTTTCCCCCTCAGTTCTTTTTTCTGGCTCTGTGACTTACTATACCTGGCTGCTCACTCTAACACCAGTTCTGACAGTTACTCGAAATCTCTCTTTCCCAGAGCCTGGAGTGTGGTCGTGTGGTTAAAGAGAGTACTCACTCATTATATACTAGATTATTTACAAGTGGTTGGTCTCTTGAATGTGCTAAGTATTCTGAGTTTGGAGACAGGATTGAATAGGAAAATTCAAAGCGTTAGGAGGAATGAGATTTCTTGGAAAATACTTCCTTTTTTATAGCAAGATTTGGATGTTTGGGGCCACAGACACTTCCTTGAAATGAAAAAGGGGAGTGCAGGTGAAACTTCCTGTGGCCTTTCCTGTCATTGGCTTCAGAGCTGCCTATCTTATAGGAGCTGCTTTGTCTGTGCCATCTAGTGGTTGCCACCACAAGCCTTACCCGCCTCAAGGAGAGAGCAATTTAACGCCATTTCCAACTTAAGCACCATATCTACAGGGCGTGAAATTAGTTCCAGCAAGCAGCAAATTTGCTGCTAATAAAAATATTTAGCGATTCACTTGTCTTTAAATCAGCAGCAGAATATTCTTTTACTTGCATCAGTGCCTGTTTCTCCCAATTCTAATATTTGATAATCAGGCCAGAGTTGTTTAGCTTAAAGCTGCGAGACAGCACGTTCTTCAGCTCTGCAAAAATATAAGTTTCTGGAGCAGGAATCCTATTTCCTTTGATCAGAAATAAGCCTAGATATTCCTTGAATCACGGAGAGAGTTGTGCCAACAGTTTGAGGGGCTTGGAAATAACTGACCAAGCTCTTCCCTCGGCCGATATTAGCTCCAACATCATTGCACATGAAGAGTTGAGGTGCTCTGAGAAGACGAGGCTTCTGTCTCACGTTTAGACACATTTCGCTCTGCCTCAGCAACAGGCCTTTTTAGCTGTAGTACTTATGTCTTTCCACAAGAGTTTTCTAAATCCGCAAAGCTATTTCAGAACACCAAAACAGCATTTTCATTAGTTCAACTATATTTATTAGGCATCTATCATGTGCAATCATTGTTCCTTTCTTGAGTCAGGAATGTTCCAAGGAGCGCAGTGTGATAGTTGGAGCAGGCAGGTGACAGTTCTACCTTATGCTGCTGGAACTCCGTGTTAGTTTCATCAGCTCACAGGTTCTTCTCTTCCCTTTGTGAGCTACAAGGGAACGAAGGGCATCTACAGCTCTTCCTAGGCTCTGAGTAGATGACATGTTTCTGAGCCTAAAGAATACACAGGGAGAGTGTGGTGAGTTCTGGAGACTGTCTTCTACTCTAGAAGGACCCAATTTTAATCATCCTCACACAATATATGGCAGCTTCAGCTACGAGCTACTGCCTCAGCCACATGAGACTTGAAATTGAAACAGGTTTCTTTGTTGAGAGAGGGATCCAGTTAGGCTCGAAAGCAGAGAATTAGATTCAAAGACTGGAGATAAATGGCCAGTCAATGCTAACACCACTGATGCACTGGTAGAGGGGGTTAGAGAAACTGAATGACACTTGGCAGTAGCCAAAAGGCCAACACGGAAGCTCAAGACTGGGAGAAGCAAAAGTGGACACACGGCTGAGAACCAGAGCGTGCAGACTCTATCCATGGCCCTTTTTCTCATGCTCATGACTGAAATAGAGCCCTGCCTCCCCCACTGACATCAGTCTCTCCATCTGGTGAACTTTATTGTCCACTGTGCTGCTTAGAACACACCTTAAAGTGAGATGGTGATGGCCTTAAGCGCTGTGAGGAATCACCAGAGGACGCCATGATACAGTTATCTTTCTTCAGGCATAAAGAGTACTGTAGCTAATTGCAGTTATAAGATCAGTGCAAGGATGATATACTTCCTCATACTGCCCTAGTCTTAAAACCTCAAATATCTGTGGCTCAGTGAGGGTCTACTTTAGTCCCTGTCCTTAAAGCCTTGATGATTTTTCCTATAGCTAGAGTAATGGGAATTATTATGTGGGAATTATTTAAGTAATATAAACTGGCATTTGATGAAAATACTATATTAAGTGTTTAAGCAATAACTAGAATCGAGGTGAGGAAAAAAAACAAATAATTTAGTAATTAAAACTTGAAATAAACTCAGGTCTGGCGGAACTCACCTGTAATCCTTGCACTTGAGAGGTAGAGGCATGAGGGTAAAGAGTTAAAGGTTATTCTTGTTACATAGAGAGAGAGATGACAGCCTGGGCTACATGAGACCATGGCTCAACATAAAGAAACAAAAACAAACAAACAAACAAATGGAACAAGGCGGGAGTGGGTTGAAAGCTGCTGAGAACATGTAGAGGGGAGGAATTATCTGTCCACTAGGAAGCAGGAAACACACAGAGCCAGACAAAGATGCATAGCAGGATTAGAGAGAAAGGGGGGTGCTGAAAGATAGAAACTTTGGGGGCCTCTGTGAGCCTCTGAACCCAGATGCAGAGCTGGCAGGGCTGGAGTAGGCATGATGGAATTGGAGCACAGCTATGGGGCCCAAGCTGGGCATCCTGGCCCATCTGCACCCTCCCATCTGCTTCAGCTCGGTATCCTCTAGCTCAGCTGTTCATTTCTGTTTCCCCCTTCAGCAGCCTGTGTGTGCCAGTTACCACACAAACAAGAGGTCTCAAGACTACAGCACTCTTGCTGGCAAGTTCCAGGTTTGTGCCAGGAGTGAAGCAGCTTCCACAGGCCATGCTTAGGTTTCCCAGAGTTCTCCTTCAAGGGATGAATGTATTAGGTAGAGCCTTAGCAGCACCTCTGTCAAGTCCTGTGACCCAACCCTAACAGGTGGCTAAAACCAAACCTAGGCTGAGCACATGACTGGGGGTCCACAGGCCAGAAGCCCTCACCAGGAAAAAGAACAGTGTTGGGAGGCATTTGGTCCTTTTGCACGTTCAGCAGAGGGCTGTAGGGAACACGATGTTTTGTAGATCCTGTGGACCATCTGTGAATTTCTAAAAGGTTAGGTTGCTAAGCTTCCTTAAAATCCTTATCCCAGAGGTAGGGACCCGTGAGTTTATTTTTCTCTACAGAAACCTTGGCCATGTCTAGCATCACTGGGATGGATAATTGCAATCAGCATTGCTCTTCTGTTCCAAGGGGAGGTGACAGTGGAGTCAAGGACAGTCAAGAATGCCTCTCTTGGGACGCTCAAATTCCAGAATGGGAGTGTCATTTACGGAGTGTCAGAGTGGAAGTGGAAGCAACTGTTTTTAAAGGGTGCACAGTACACAGGTAAGAAGACAGGTACTCAGATGCACTGACTGGGTCTAATCCTGCCTCTACCCTTCCTTTGGCATGTTTAAACTCTCTGTGTCCTGGTTGCTTCATCAGGAAAACGGTGACTACCCAAAAATTTGTTTGAGGAAAAGAAATGTTAGAAAATGATTGATCAACGACAGATGTTCACACAAACCTTCAAAGGGGAGCATTCTATTAATACAGACTCCCTCTGCTTACTGTAAAAATCAGGGGAAAATATGCCACTGCAGCTGTGAGTTGGTCTTGGGTGGTCCTGCGGGCCATCCTCTTCCTCACTTCTGTTTGCTTCCTAAGGGGATTCCCCCAGCAGTCACCCCCAAAGCAGGACTCTTCAGTCTTGTCACCGTTAACATTTTAAGCAGGAGATTTCTTTGTGGTAGGACTGCCTTCTACGTGGTGGGCTTTGTTTGGTTTTGTTTTATTTTTGTTTTTTGAGACAGACTTTCTCTTTGTAACAGTCCCGGCTGCCCTGGACTCACTCTGTAGGCAAGGCTGGTCTCCAACTGAGAGACCCACCTGCCTCTGCCTTCCGGGTGCTGAGATTAAAGGACCGTGCCACCATTCCCAGCCTTGTTTAGCAGAACTTTTGTATCTATCTGTAGTGTTTCTAGACACCAATATGATAAGCATAATTATATCCTAAATATAGCGGGCAAAACATTACCATTCCAAACTTGTTTGGCTTCCTGGAGTTCAGACAGCAACTTGCTGTCGGCAACTGCTTTATGTGGGTTCCTCAGGAAGAGAGAACCTGAAACATGCCTGTGATTTCAGCAGTTAGGAGACATAGGCAAAGGATCAAAAGTTTGGGTCATCCTCCACTGCATATTAAGTTTGAGGCCAGAGTCGGCTATTCAAGGCTCTATCTAGAAGGAGAGGGAAGAGAAAAAGAAAATGTGACTGACTTTGGTTTTTAAAAGACTTTTTCAAAACATATCTTTTGGGGCTGGAAAGATGGCTCAGCAGTTGAGAACATCAGCTATTTATAGTTGTTCAAATGAGAATGGCCCATATTTGAATGTTTGGTCCCTAAATGGAACTCTTTGGGAAGGATTAGGAAGTATGGCCTTGTTGGAGAAGGTGTGTCCCTGGGGACGGGCTTTGAGGTTGAAAAAGCCCATGCCATCCCCAGTTTGCCTGTCTCCTCCCTGCCACAGGTTTGCAGTCTTCATATGCAAACTCTCAGCTGTTGCTGCAGTACCATGCCTGTCTGTCTCTATCCTCCCGTGATGGTCACGGACTCTACCACCCTCTAGAACTGTGGGTCCCAAAGTAAGTGCTTTCTCTCACAAGTTGCCTTGGTCATAGTGTATTATCCATGGCAATAGAAAAGTAACTAAGACACTGCTCTTCCAGGGGATCTTCCTTTTTAAGATTTATTTATTTATTTTATGTATCTGAGTGCTCTATCTGCATGTACACCTGCATGCCAGAAGAGGGCGTCAGATCCCAGTGCTGATGGTTGTGAGCCACCTCGTGGTTGCTGAGAATTGAACTTAGGACCTCTGGAAGAGCAGACAGTGCTCTCAACCTCTGAGCCAACTCTCCAGCCCCTTCCAGGGGAATCTTAGTTTACTCCCAGGACACACATGGCAGCTCACGACTGGCTGTAACTCTAGTCGAAGGCGATTCAACACTAGATTCTTTTGCCCCACCCTTGGCACCATACACAAGTGGCACACAGACACGCAGGCAGGCAAATACGTATACACAGAAAAGAAAAAGAAATAAAATCTCAAAAAAAAAAAACAAAAAACCAAACAAACAAAAAAAAAAACCCTCACCCTGAAAGTCAGGTGTGTGAAAGTCAGGCATAATGGGGCACACCCATTATGCCCACACTCTGTAAACTGAGGCAGGGGGACTACAAGTTTGAGGCCGACCTGTGCTACATGGTAAGAACTTGTTTCAGAAAGAGAGAAAGATGGGGTGGGGAAAGAAGAAATGAAGTCCAACCTGGGCATCCGCTCGCCCTTTCTTCCCCTTTAGTCTCCACTTGCCCTCACCCTCATCTACACTAGTCACCGCAGTAGCTTGTATTACAGCACAGCTGTGCCACCCTGCTCCTCGCTGCCTCAATGGCACTGTTCCTCTCGTCTCTCTTTGCCTTTACTTCTATCTACGCGTAGGCTCCACTGTTTCATCTCTTAACACTCCTCAGTACTTGAGTTACTCCCACCAAGCTACTAGCCTGAAAAAAAAAAAAAATCTTTTTGACTGTCATGTTTCTAGGAAAAATAAAATCAACACCCATGAATACTTGTGAGCATTCACTGCAAGGTAGACCCGCTCGTCCCTCATTATCCGGCACTAGGCATTTGGCTACTCTCCCCCCTCACCAGAACCCACGTCCCCATTGTACTCTTGCCAAACTGTGGTCCTTCTTGAACTCCTGGGGTGTCTGTTGTTGTTTTTGTTTGGATTTGTTTTTCTGACAGGTCTCATGGATCCCGGGCTGGCTTTGAAAAGGGGGATGCGACCACCGGGAGGGCTCCCATCACAAGCCTGGTTGGTGCGGGGCTGGATCCATGCTCTGCTGCTTGTTGTGGCCAGCTGTGCTGTGCTCACGGCTCTCAGTTCTCTACTTTCACTAGCTCTCGATGCTCTTGATCATCCCTGGGATGAAACTGTCTCCTTCCTCGGATTTTAATTTCTCTAGGCTTCTCTTTGATTAGCAGGGATTCGGGAGGACTGGTGTATGTGAGTGGTGCTGTGAGAATACAGAACCTTCAGAGCTGACAGGGAGACAGGGACGGGCAGCAGCCTCGCTCACAGCAGTCCTGTTCCTTACCAGCACTCAGCTTTCCTCTGTGTTGCCTTTCCCAAGCCCTTCACTGTGCCTACTCAGACGTGAAGCTGGAATGCTTCCATTTGTTGGGTGTCTTGTGAGCTTTCTGCTTCCTGTTATTCTGCTGTCTACATTGACCACCCCCAATCTGGCTTTCACACCGTGTCTTGCAAATAGTTCTCCTCATTTTCCTCCCTACAGCCACTGTTCTAACTCAGGCCTCCACCTGTTTGTTTGTTTGTTTGTTTGTTTGTTTATTGAGACAAGGTCTCACTGTGTAGCTCTGACTGACCTGGAACTTGATATATAGTCCAGGCTGGTCACAAACTCAGAGATCTGCTTGCCTCTACCTCTGGAGTGCTGGAATTAAAGGTGTGCTCCCCATCCCCATTCTAGGCCCTCACTAGTTTTAATTTAAATTCAGCTGCTTTCTTAGGAACATTATAGTTCCATGTGCTTGGAATCTCCCCCTCCATAGCCTTGGACAGTCTCCTTGCTCTTCTCCTCTGGAGAATAATAACTTAAATCTAACACACATAACTTAAATCTAATACACATTCTACACTGCTTTTTAAGAAGTTAATAGTTTCTGAATTAGGATTGAACATCTTACCCAGGGTCCTCCTTCTTGCTTAGCTTCTTTAGGTGTACAGATTTTAGTATGACTATCTATATTATGTGTCTAACTTCCACTTATAAGTGAGTATATACCATGTGTGTCTTTCTGCTTCTGGGATAACTCATTCAAGATGATCTTTTCTAGTTCCCACCATTTGCCTGTAAATTTCATGATTTCCTTGTTTTTAATTGCTGAGTGGTATTCCATTGTGTAAATGTACCACGCTTTCTGTATCCATTCCTCAGCTGAGGGACATCTGGGTTGTTTTCAGATACTGGTTATTACAAATAAAGCTGCTATGAACATGGTTGAGGAAATGTCCTTGTTTTGTACTTGAGCATATTTTGGATATATGCCTAGGAGTGGTATAGCTGGATCTTGAGGTAGCACTATTCCTAATTGTCTGAGACATTGCCAGACTAATTTCCTCAGAAGGGGGAGAAAACAGGAAACAGCACAGGAGCCTACCACAGAGGGCCTCTGGAAGACTCTACCCAAGAGGGTATTAAAGGAGAAGCTGAGACTCATAGCCAAACTTTGGGCAGAGTGCTGGGAATCTTATGAAAGAAGGGGGAGATAGAAAGACCTGGAGGGACAGGAGCACCACAAGAAGAGCAACAGAAGCAAAAAATCTGGGCCCAGGGTCTTTTCTGAGACTGATACTCCAACCAAGGACCATTCATGGAGAATGGTCCTAGAACCTAAAACCCCTGCACAGATGTAGCCCATGGCAGTACAGTGTCCAAGTGGTTTCCTAGTAAGGGAAACAGGCGCTGTCTCTGACATGAACTCAGTGGCTGGCTCTTCGGTCACCTCCCCCTGAGCGGGGAGCGGTCTTACCAGGCCACAGAGGAAGACAATGCAGACAGCCCTGATGAGACCTAGGGTCAGATGTAAGAGGAGGAGGACCTCCCCTATCAGTGGACTGAGGAAGGGCATGGGAGGAGAAGAGGGAGGGAGGGCAGGATTGGGAGGGGACAAGTGAGGCAGCTACAGCTGGGATACAAAATGAATAAACTGTAATAAATAAAAAAATTAATTAAAAAAAAGAAGTTAATAATTGGTGTCTTTATATTTTCTTTAGTTTTATATGTACCCATCTTTGTCTGCTCCAAATTTGTAAAGGTACTGTAGTGTGCCTCCATTTTGGTAATGCTTATTGGGGATTTTATCAGTTCCTCATCAGTTTAGTTCAGCTTGAGGTTCTTCCGCTGTCTTCTGGCTACAATCAAGCCAGTTTTCTGAGTGCCAGTATTTGGGGAAATTCTTTCGTGCCTCCCTTAGCCAGCCTCTGACTTCCTGAGCCCCTAGTTCTCTCTCTCTGTCTCTCTCTTCCTTTCTCCCCTCCCCCCTCTCTCTTTTTCTCTCTCTTCCCTTCCCTGCCTACCTCTCTCTCCCTCTCCTTCTTTCCCCTCTCCCATTCTCCCTCCCATGTGTGTCCTTTATGAAAAGCAAATCTATGATTTATGAGATAAATATTTTTTAGTACTTGCACTTTTGAAAATGACTGTGTTGAACTTTATAACCTGACTCATAATTTGTCAAGATATAGAAATATTACTTAAAGGTCATTTTGCCTCATATTTCCAAAAATCTTGTTCCATCATTATTTTTATATTTGGTCTATATCTCAAGAAATCTAATGCCTTTGTGATTTTTTTTCGTCTTCAGTGCTGAGGGTTGAACCCAGGACCTGTATGCATGCTGGGTGCATACTCTGCCCCTGAGCTAAAGTCCCTAGCTCTGGCAACCAGATTATTTTCTTTTTTTTCTTGGGGGGAAGAGGGGTTCAAGGCAGGGCAGCTCTGTTTGTCCTGAAACTTGCTTCTTAGATAGGCTGGCCTTGAGCTCCGAGATCGGCCTGCCTCTGCTGGGATTAAAGGTGTGTGCGGCCACGACCTGCTTGACGTTGGGTTTCTTATTCCTTTGCATATAACAGTTTTTTTCTTTTTGGAAGTTTTTAGGACATTTTGCCCTCTTCACACTCCTGCCACTTTCTTTTTTACTTTTAACTTTTCTTTCTCTTTAATACATCCACCTTATTAAGACATAATTCATAGACATTGCATGTTACCCATTTAAAATATCCAAGTGCTTTTTAGGATATTTATCTAGTTGTACAATTATCATAGCCAATCTTAGAACATTTCAGATTCCTGTAGAGAGACTTACCTCATACCAAACAATCATTCTCTGTTTTTCCTCGATACCAACCCCTTCTCAGCACCAAACAGCTATGACTCTGCACCCTGCTCCAAAGGCCAGTCTATACTGGGTGTTTTACATAGACAGGGCTGTATTTATGTGGCCTTTTGTGACAGGCTTTTTTTTTTTTTTTTTTTTACTTAGTGTGATGTTTCAAGGTTCTCTTATGTCATCACACATTCCTTGTTAAGGCTGAATAACATTCCATTACACAGAGAGACCACGATTGCTTATCCATTAATAAGTTGATGGATATCTGGCTTGTTTCCACATTTGCCTATTACCAATAATGCACCCATGATTAAAATTTTCTTTTTATCCCGGACTGTCGGAAGATGTGCAGACACTAAGACATTCCTTAGTGTCACTCTTAATTTATTGTACTGGAACCAGATAGATGCTCAGTGCTGGGGCACTGTGCCCTCTTTTCTTGTCACAGTGCGCATACGTAGTGTACGTGCCTGCATGCTTGCATGTCTTCATGAGCGGCCACATGCACATACGTGGTTGCATGTGAATGTACTAAAGTGGATGTAGAGCATTTCCTTTTATCCCTCTCCACCTTTGTTTTTGATTGGAGCAAAATCTTTCTCTGAACTTGGAGTTGGAATGTTCCACTTAGTCTAGCTACAGCTTGCCCTAGGCATCCTCTGCTTTGTCTCTGGGGTATTGGGTATTCCATGGATTCCAAGTGGCAACCATCACTGCCAGGCTTTTACTTGGGTTCCAAGGATCTGAACTCTGTTCCTCACGTTTGTACAAAAAGTTCTTTATCCACTTGTTATAAGTTCTATATCCATTGTGAGGAGACACAATGACAATGGAAATGCTTAGAAAAGAAAGCATTTAACTGGGGCTTTGTTTATAGTTTTGGTCCATGATCATCATGGCAGGAAACAGACAGGCATGGTACTGGAGCAACAGCTGAGAACTTTACATCCTGTCCACAGGAAGCAGGAAGAAAGAGAGACACTGGCTCTGGCATGGGCTTCCAAAACCTCAAACCTCATCCCCGTGACATACCTCCTCCAATAAGGCCACACCTCCTAATCCTTCTCAAACAGTTTTACTATCTAGTGACTAAGCATTGCAATATATGAGCCCATGGGGCCATTTTCATTCAAACCACCACTTCCACTGAGCTCTCTCTCTCCAGCCCTACTGTGGTCTTGTGCTAAGGAAGTGTTAATATACACATTGTATCTTTTCTCATTTCTCCCTATCAATTTTCTCTGCTCTCTTCCTAAAACCCAATTGGATGTAGACCTGCTAGAAAGATACATCCTCAAATGTTGCTCCTTTTCTTCTATTTTTTTTTTCCCACTGATTCTCTTGTGCTACTCTGTTTCCTGGTAGAATATCCCAAGTCTTTCCCAACTGACTCTTTTGTTTAATATTTTGATTTCATGTGAAAAAGTTCTTTCTTATTCTCTATTAGTTTACATATAATCCTCTTCTTTTGGGGAATACATGTCATTTCTTGATTCAATACTGAAGTTATTCATTATATTTTTGAAGTTGTCTTTTATTTTCTGAATTGTCTGTTTCCTCAAAATTCCATCAGTTTAACTTTCATCTTTCACATTAGAGATTTTTCTCAATTTTTAGTAATTACTACCCGCTAGTATTTTTAAATGATGCCCTAGGGAACAGATCCCAGTATTGTGATTGTGCTGTGTGAGCTTGTGTGTGTGTGTGTGTGTGTGTGTGCTCATGTACATGCATGTATGTGGTGTGTGTATTTAGGTCTTGGTCTGGGTGACTGGGTGGCCTTGAAAGAATTGAACAAGGATCTGGTCTCTAGGCTGGGAGCCTCAACATTCAGTGTTAGTTTAACCATTGTTCTAGAGCTGGTAAATTTTCAAGAAAAGAATTCTCTTATCCTCTTTGGATACTGGAAGCTGGTTGCCAGCATATTGGGAGTCTAGTCAGAAAGGGAACTTTGGAGCCCACTCAATCTGAAATCTTTCCCTCAGTCTCTTGGTTTCTGGGTAATGTGTCATCTCTACCTTCAGCTGTGGCTGTCCTCTCTTTGTATGGATCCCTGTCAACCATTTTCTCCTGGGAAGCCCTGCAGTCAGCTGGGGCTTGGATGGTGTGGGATAGGGAAGTGAGGGGGTGGGTAAGGGTTGGTGTTGGGTTGGTTATCTGTCTGCCAGATTCCAGCCTCATCCAGGGCACTGGCCTTGGGAAACACCTGGAACAACTACCAGAGAGATTTTTGAAAGATCCTATCTACTCTTGCTTGAAACTCAGCTACAGCCCGTGCCTTTGAGAGTTCATGTCCCCTTTTCATTCATTTACCGTTATTTCAGCGGGATTTTATCAGGGACTATAGATGTGCCCTTTGATTATGATGGCCAGTCTGCCATGTTTGACAGACGTCGTCATTGCTTTTAATCGAGCCATCCCATTCTCTTTATGTTCATCTCTTCTAAAGCTTAAAAAAAAAATCAAACTTTGATCTAAGCTATACATGTCTGCCAGATTTTTTTTTCTGAAACATTGCTGTGATGACGAAACTCTTCAGTTAAAAATCTTTCCATGTCCACTTTACTATATAAAGCTAGCATTAGAATAGACTTTACAGAGCACCCTGGAGACCAAGGCAGGGGGATGGTGAGATTGAGGACAGCATTGCTTGAACAGGAAGGTCCTATCTCACACACCCCCAAACCATGAAAAAAATCATTTCCATTGAACACATCAACTTATTAAATCTACCTGTGAGGGGAGGAATAAAGTGTTTGAAGGGGGCGTGCCTTACTTTATACAGTTGTTTTTAAAGTCAAAAGTTAGTTGTTAATGATCTTTCATTTTTATATTGTCCAATTTACTTTTCAGATACATTAAAATTAATTTTGAACCTAACAACAAATTCTATCAATTACAAGTCTTCTCAAAGGCTGCATGGTTCTGCAGACTTCCCTGTGAAATGAGCGTTCTCACTCTGGACATCCAGATCAACGCAGTATTCTGACTTATTAGGATCTAGAGGGTAGGAAAATTATACAGTTCTTACCGAGAAGATGAGGAGGGAAATCTTATCGCCCTTCACCTGTGTTCATCTGAACACAGCCCTCTGTTCAGGGAAGGAGGATTCTCCGTCCAGCAGCCTCTGGCTGGCTGAGCACAGGGCTTCTAGACTGTTGGGGTCATTGCTTTGATCTCTCTTTCACCTCCTTTGTCTCTGTGTGCAGGTGAGTGGGACCAACCCAGGCACCAAAGAGATTTCAAAGAGGACACAGGCTCTTGAGGTGCTCGGGAGATAGAGAGGTGGTAGGCTGCATCAGGGGATGAGACATCCAGTTTTGTGCAGAATCCAGCTCAGAGGCTTGACAAGGCTGTTCCTGGGAATAAAGACCAGCTCCCTCAAGTGCCATAAAGGCCCTTTTGTTTCTGTTGTGCAAAAGCTGTCAGTTGATGAATCTTGGGTTGTTCATTGCCTGAAGTGGTGCCATGCTCTCTCTGAATCTCCGTCTCTCTGTCTCTGTCTCTCTCTTTTGTCTCCCTCATTTTTCTCTCTCTCTGTCACACATGCCATCCTACTCTTCCATGTATATGTGTATATATGTATATATACTCTCTTATGTATGTGTGTGTATAATGTATATATACTCTTATATGTATATACTCTTATTGGTATATATACTTTTCTGTATATACATATACTTCATTTTACCTCCTCATGCTAGACAGGATGTCACCATCTCCCTCAGCTTTTGCAGGGAGGACAGACCGTGGTGACTGCTACTCTACAACCTAGTTCTTGAAGATGTCCCTGGTTACAGGGAGAAAAAAAAAACATGAGTCCTTTTTCATTTCTCTCACTCAATTCTTTTTGGAGTCAGTTCCTTGCTCACCACTTGTCTACAGGCATATTAAATGGTGGTGGGTTACAGAGAACAGGGGAGGCATGTTCTCATGTTGTCACCGAGGGATGTTACACGTTTCCCATGTTCTTTCTTCTGGTCTTTAGTAGCACAACTGAGGCAACCTTTTGAGGGTATGCCGTCTTCACTGTTGACAATTTACTAAATTCTTCTTTTCACCTTTATTTCCCTCGTAGATGTCTCTCCCTCTTGATTAGTTAATGTGTTTCTTAGGCAGGGCTCCCCAGAAACAAACTCTGAGATGGGTGTTCACAAGCTGACACATGGGAAGGGAGGAAGGAAGGAAGGAAGGAAGGAAGGAAGGAAGGAAGGAAAGAAGGAAGGAGGGAGGGAGGGAGGGAGGGAGGGAGGGAAGGAAGGAGGGAGGAAAGGAGGGAGGAGGGAAGGAGGGAAGGAAGGGAGTTAGGATGGACTGAAGGTGAGGCCACTCAAAGGTTGAACTGAGCACAGCTCACATATACTCTGGACCCTTCAAAGTTTCCCAAACTGAAGCAAAGGTGCCACAGCCTTTTACATCCCTGCATCCTACAATCGGTGGCTACCTGCCTTCCCTGAGGAGGGGCATAACCTTCGGTGAGGAAATTCACTGTCTCTTGTCAGGACAAGTCTCCCGAGAGTCAGCTTGGGCCTTGTCACAAACATGCCTTGAAGCTAGAGAGTTGCGTGTGCCAGACCTGAAAAGAATCGACAGTCCAACGCCTCCATGTGTGCTATAGCGTATGTCCCGCTAATCCACATCTCATAAGCTACCTAGGAACATGCTGCAAGCGGGTCCGCGACATTACTGCGGACCACCTTACAGGTTTTATTGTCTGTGTTTTCCGCAAGTCCCCTGTACTCCCCCCACACACACACACTAGCAGACTCTCAGACTGCTGCCAGTTCTTTGCTGCTGTCATTGGCAGGTGATGACTAGTCTTGTGTGAGGGTCCCTCCAGGGTGCAGCTATGTACAAAGTGGGAATGCTGGGTCACGGGCCACATGCAGGTTTCATTTTCTAGGTCCTACCAAACTGCCCCTCACAGGGCTGTTCCGTTTCTATATTCATTAGCTGTTCCTTGTTTCCCACATTTGTAATCTGTTCTTGACATTATCAAGCTTCGGGTTTTGTTAATTTATTAGGTATAAAGTAGGAGCTTCGGTATTTTTTCGTTCTAGGAATTAGGCATTACTTCAAATACTTGTTAGCCAAGGTTTCTCTTTCTATGGACAACCTGTTCCTATTTACCCATTTTTCTATTGATTCTCATCTTCCTAACTAATTTGTTGGGATTCCCCAACCGATTGCTGGTTGCTAATGTCTTTTCTAGGCACTACCCATCTGCTGATGGAGTTCTGCACTGGACAGAAATCTTTAATTTGGATGTACAAATCCACCCATTTCCCTGTTTGTGGTTTTGAACCTCATTTTTAAAACCTCTTTTCCTGCCTCAAGGTCACAATATGCAATCATGTCTTTTCTATGAACTGCTTTGTCGTTTTACCTTGAACATTCAGGATTGAGTCTTTATAGAGTTCATTTTCCCCTTCAGAAATGAGATGAAGATCTGATCTTATCTCAGCACTTCTGAATAGTTCCTATTTTATCCTTACTTGACGCATGATGCCAGATGCATGATGTGCAGGTTTTCATGTTCCTTTTCCGTTTGCTTCTGGGCTCACACTCCAGTGTTCCCAGCATACTTTTTTGTCCTGTGACAGCGCCACACTGCGGTAGGAGCTTGGCTTTGTCAGGTATCTCAGTGGTGTCGTCCTGGTTTTGGCTTTCCCATTTTTAAACCATTTGAGTGTTAGTGGATCACTATTCTTCATCATAAATTTTAAGGTCTTTTGGAGCATCTGTGCCCTCAACCCACAGCCAACTCTACTGGGATTTTGACTGCAATAAATAAAACTTACATGTTAGTCTAGGGAACAGTGACAGGTACAGAGCGACGTCAGACCTTATACAAGTGTGACAGAACCTTCCCTTTATTCCGGTTCTCCCAGTGCTCTTTAACTGCGATTAGAACCTTTCTCTACAAAAAGTCTTGCATACAAGTTCTTAATTCCCCAGTGTCCTACAGTTTTTTATTATTATTATTATTATTATTATTATTATTATTATTATTATTAAATTTTCCCGCTGCTGTAGATGGGACCCTATTTTATGTTGGCTTTTAAACTTGCTTTTTACTTTTAAAAAGAGTTTGTATCTTATTTTCTTTTGGAGAGCTAGACTCATGGCCAGCATTATTGGGGGTAAAGCACTAAAGGAATGAAATGTCTGTGCAGCCTCCCACCTTTTGGTTCCAAACAGCTACTCTCAAGTTGCTGCTGTGGTCTGGGAAGACCAATGGCGTGAACTATCTACTACAATGTCATGAATTTAGGGCGGGATGTAGCTCAGTGGTAGAGTATTCCTAGCTGAGGTGCCAGGTCCTGAGCTGGAGCCTCAGTATAGGAAAAATAAAAACAAATAAACAAACAAACAAAAAAGTCATTGATTTGTATTTCATATTATTTGGTGCTTGCTTAGCACCAACCTACACCCAAGTCTTTTGTACTCCCTCTCTCCCCCCCAACACACCAGAGAATTCAGCCCCTGAAATGTCTGATTGAACAGGACCTGCCCTAGCTTCACTTAGGTGGATCCAACCTTGAGTGCAATTCTGTTGATTGGAAAGTTGGGCCAGGGCCAGGGCAGGAAAACTGACAACTGTCTTTCCCAGACACTGTTAAGTGATTCTGCTCTGTCTCATTTCCCAGATTTAATGAGAAAGCAATCTGGGGAGCTAAAAAACAAAGAAGGCAGAGCAGGGCCTGGGTAGAGCTTCAGGGTGCATCCCCCCAGCCCCCATGGAGGGGAGGGGGATAGGCAGCTGGGCCAGGGGTGGTGGGTTGTATCCACTCTTTGAGATACTCCTTCCCAGCCACGAACAAGTCTCCTTATTTTACCAGAATGAAGGTGGTTTAATTTCACTGACTTTGAGCACGTATACACAAGAACAACTACTCTAAGATGGTGATGGGTGTTTGGGTGGGTGAGGTAGTGCCCTTCCTTAATCCTAGCATGCAAGAGGCAGAAGCAGGCAGATCTCTGATTTTTAAGCCAGCCTGTTCTACAGAGTAAGTTCCAGGATAGCTGAGTTTTTACCCAGAGAAACCCTGTCTCTAAAAACCAAAAATAAATAAACAAACAAAAAATTTTTAAAAATGTAGTCAGGCAGTGGTGGCACACACCTGTTAATTCCAGCACTCAGGAGGCATAAGCAGGTAGATCTCTGAATTTGAGGCCAGCCTGGTCTACAGCAAGTTCTAGGATAGCCAGGCTTGTTACACAATGAAACCCTGTCTCAATCCACCCCCACCCACCCCCACCCCTGCCAATGTCCACCTGTTCCATATTCATGATTAGCTTGTCGGTCATACTGGGTCCTCAGCCAGTCTGAAAGGCAACAGAAGCACACCTATGGACTTAAAGCTGAGCCACTGGCTTGCTCAGGTTGCCAATTAGGATTAGACCTCAAACCATTCTGATTTCCTAGTTCAACTCTTTTCATTCTGTCATTTTTTTTTTTTTCAGAGCTGCTTAGTGTTCGGAGTCCCTAGAGATGGAATCCATGGCTGTAAGCACACGGCATGAGCCCTTCACCACTGAGCTGTACTCCCAGCCACAGCCCATTTTATAACGAGGAAAAGCATTCTCCTAGATGACTAATGTTGACCTACAGCACTTTCAGCACCATAGAATTTAAAAGTTCAAAGAAACTATATAACTTCCCAAATGATTATAGCTTTCAAAAACAAATAAATGCTTAACAAAATTCTAAAATTAAAAAAGGTCACAGGACTGGGGACACAGCCAAGTTGGGTTGAGTTCTGGCCTAGCGCGTTCAAAGTCCCTGGCGCAAGCCCCAGCACCTCATAAATCGGGCGTGGTAGCACATGCCTGTATCCCCAACAGAGGTGGATTGAACCAGCATCGTATACATAAGGCTTTGTCTCAAAAAATAAGTTAAAGAAGTAAAAAATATATAGATGGTATTTGTCCAATTTGAATTGTAATATTCTCCTAAAACGAAGTCACTGCTTTGGACAAACACATGGCTGTGGTTGTGGTTATTCATCATTACCTGGAGCGCCTTGCTTCTGTTACCCCCATCATTCCTAGTATGTGAGCATGTGCAAAATTCGTGTTTGTTCAAAGCGCCATGGCACCGTTTGTCTTTACTTGCTACAAATATGCAGTGCAAGCACTAGGTCTGCCTCTGTCTCCTGCCTTTTTGAAGTTCATTGCCTTCAGAGGAAAAGACAAAAATGAAAGTACTGTGGAATGAGCTGCTTGCACGATGCAATTAAAAATCCTTGGGAACAGAATGAATCATTTGTAAAGTTGGGGTGTTTTAAAAAGTGTCCAGCCAGGCATAAAGGTTAATGCTAGTCATCTTATCACTCAGGAGGCTGAGGCAGGAGGATTGCCATGAATCTGAGGCCAGCCTGGGCTATGTAATGAGTTCTAAGCTAGTCTGGGCTACATAGTGACAGTATAAACTTCTGTCAAAAGTGTGTGTGGGGGGGGAATCAGATGTTCCTCTTTGAGGAGAGCACATAAAGGGAAAATAAATACTAAAGAATTCAATTTTGCTCTGCAAGGGCCTCATCTCTGACAAGCAGTTAATCTATTTGTTGATACTGTGAGAAGAGAATATCCAGCAGGGAGAAAATTAAAAAACGCTCAGCGCCAGTTGCTACCCTGATGAATCTCATCCAATTATTTAACAGGACACTGCTGGGTATACTTTTTTTTTTATTGTTTTAATTTTATTTTAGTCTCTATTGTTTGTCATAACAGTGTAAAACTTTTCTGGATTTAAAAGTCCTTCTTTCTGTTGTTTTCATTTGGCAATCATTGATTTTTTATTTTCCCGCTTCTGTGCTTATAACTGAGTTAAAATTAATGTAGGATGATTATCGATTTATGTATGTATGTATTTATTTACTTTCTTCCTGGAATGTAGCATTTTAGAGGCTGGATTCTGAAAGCAATTTTAAAGAGCCTTAGTAGCAGTCGGGGATTTTTGGTGAGGGAGGGATGGCAGTTTCCCCATCATGAGACCTGTGAAGCATGCAGGACCCCTGTCCATGCTTTTGCTTTTTTATGGTTTTGATTACTTAAGGTCAGTGGCAGCCTGAAAATACCAAATGCAGAATTCCAGAAGTAGCTGACTTGTGTGTTTTGGATTGTGCAGTGCTCTGAGCAATGTGATGAAAGCTTATGTCCTCCTCCCTCCCTCCCCGAGTCCAGTACATCCTGGTTACATAGCTGCCCTCGTGCTATCTCTCAGTGGTTACCAGGACCGCTGCTCCATTGCAGTCTTCACCTTCAAGCAGCCCTTATTTTATTTCAGTTGATCCCAAAGGCACAGGAGTGAGGTGAAGGAGGGGGACTCTGGGAACTTTTTCTTTGGATGAGGGGTTTTACCGTACTTGAGAAAAATCAACTGTTGTACTCATCTGAGTCTCTCTCTCACACATCATCATCATCATCATCATCATCATCATCATCATCATCATCATCATCATCATGAAAGACTGAAACAGGGAAAAGAAATTCTTTCTTATCTGTTTACACCTTAGTTAGCCCCTGGAGTTTCAGTGGTTGCTCATGAGGAATGTTTTTTTCTTCTGGGGAAGTTGTTCTGATCCTGTGGACATTCTGGCTCCCTCTTACAATCGTTGGCAGAGATGAATATGGTCACATATCTCATGTGATACGGAACCTCTAAAAATAAGATCATTTTTTTACAACCCCATCTACTGGAAACTATCAGTCTGATCCTAACGTGGTTAAGGCACCTCAGTATGTTGTAGCCATCTTGGATCTTAAGCCTAGGAATAGAGGAACCTGGTAAATATAGGCTAGCCAATCAGAAGTAAATTTATGAATGATGAATGAGTTTTTAAAAACTGTGTTTCTAATATTGCAGAAGATGAACTATAAGCCTGTTCTTCTCCACTTTTCTTTGCCATGCTTACTGACCTGAGTTGTTCTGTACCTCTTTGGGGCTGCCAAAAGCAGGCCAGTCCAGTTCCTGTCTGTGTAGCATTATTCTGTCTTCCAAGGAACCTTGTCTAAATCTATTTGTTACTCCTGCTGGGGCATGGCTCCTTGCTCTGCTTATTTCACACTTATTTAAATAGCCATCCTTTATCCAGCCTGGGTACTTGAAGCAGAGTCTAGAAGGGAGAGCAGGACTTTCTCACTGTCCCTTAACCCTAAGGAAGTAGTGCCCTGAAGGAGAACTAATGTGAATTCTTTAAACATCTAGAGTCAGTCGTAATGGTACATGCCTACAATCCCAACAATCAGTAAGACAGAGACAGGATAAGTGCAGGTTCAAGACCAGCCTTGAGCAGGGTCACCGCAAAATCCCTGTTTCAATTCTCCTTTTCTCAAAAGATTAGGGAGAGCCCTGATAAAATAAGGGTGCACAACGAGAGAACATGTGTGGTAATTCCTTTGGTGCTGAAGCCTCTACTTGGTGGCTGTCTTCCCCTCCTCAATGGGGCTTGTGAAAACCAAGCCACCTGGTTGTGTCATCCTTGCTGTGGCATCTGACTTTTCTCCCTCTTCAGCCTCAGCTGCCATCTCCTTTTTCATTCCTCTGCTACAGGACTTCAGTTTCCAAAACCCAAGATTATTGTGCTGTGGGTGGGGGCCTGGGCACCAAATTTAATTGAACAAAATCTTCAGAACCAACTATTTTAGTTCCATCCATGCCTTCTTGAGGCCAAAGCCTGTAGTATGTGGGGAACAATTGTTTTTAGAAGGAATTCAACCAGTTATTCCTCGCCCTCCCCCAGCCCCTGGCTCTGGGCTGAATTGAGCTAGTCATTTTCCAAACCCGCTGTGTGTGCATAGCCACACTGCAGCTTCTTTGATCCCCGCCTTTCCTGCTAACAGACAAACTGCTGCCAAAGCTTCCAGCCCCTTTCTCCATGGTGACCAAGCCCCTCATTTCCATTTAATCTCAGCCTCCTCACCCTGTGAGCCCACCCCTTCCTTTATGTGAAGCTTGGGTCTTTCCTTTCTCTCCTCTCCCTTCTAGTGGCTGATTCTCTCCAAAGTTTAATAAGTGTCAACATGTCATTGTCCCTTATCTGCCCTCTTCTCTTTGTCTCCTTTCTCGGGCTACTCCCAAATCTGTGCTTCTTCTTGCTTTTCACTCTTCAAATGTGTTCGCCGTGGGGCACTTCTTTCCCTGCTGCCTCTGGCCTGAAGGATGTACAGACACAGCGGAGACAGGCAGGGTTCCTTCCCTCACTCCCCCTCCTCAGCTGTGACTCTGCCTGGGCTCTGTGATTGGGATGTGGGGAGGTGTCCTGCTGCAACGATCCAAGATCTCCTTAGAGTTCTGTAGAGCAATCCCCAGAATCTGATGCTTCCAGAAGCTTCCCAGATGTCCACCCACTTATCGGCTTGCAGGCAGGTTTTGTAAACGGGTGAGCCTAGAAAGATGGCTGGCCACCACAGCTTGCTAGACTGTGGAACCTGACTCACATGGGGAATGTCCACCTCACTGACAGGGCCTGGGAATTGCATTCCCAGTGCTCCTCTGGCTGAGGGCTTCTTGCTCTAATTGCCATGATTGCACAGCTGGAGCATGACGTCTGCCCATGACACACTTTTAACAGTCCAGTCCTGTACATCCCTACCAAGGTTATCCTCCTGTGGCAACCAGGTGATGATCTCTGTTGTGCAGAGAGAGAAGCTGCAGCCCGGAGAGTTTAAATACGTTGCCCAAATATTTGTACAAGGAAGGAATCGGTGAAGCTAAGCGAAGAATTCAGGTTATACTGTTCCCAGTTCCTTCCACTGTCTTTCTTTGGGGATCTGTGGGTGGAAGCAGAGACAGGAGGCAGTACACGCTGGAGTCCGGCAAGAGTGTTCCTGGAGAGGGCACTTCCATTTCTTTCCTCTTGCCTTATCACCTCAGTCCAGTTTACAGTTATATGTGTACGCTTAATGTTAATATGTATGTTTCTTAATATTTAGCTATATCTGCCTCTATGTATATCTGACTTTTCCTCCCTTAGGGTCTGAGCTCCCCACATATGCTTTCTATGTACAACTCCCTCAAGGAAGGCAGAAGAATTCCACACAGGGCCTTGACGTCTGGGTTTCAGACCTTGCAAGAGGCATGTGAAAACAATACTGCTCATCACTGGGGGGCCCCATAGAAACCCAACTCTCTTGCTTTTCCATCTTCCCGTTGTCCCTCAGCCAGTCTCCTCAGCCTCCTTGTTAGCCTCTGTGAGAAATTAAAGCCCCAATAATCAAATCAACCCTTGTAAATTCCCTAAGAACAGCTCCAGAGGTCCCAACAAGCCAGCAAACCCCAGACCCAAATCCATGTCAAATTTCATAGATATAATTTAAGCAGGGATCAAAACTCACGCTAACCTAGTAAGTAAGGCTGTTCAAAATGCAGAGTTTATAGTCCATCTGCCTCTCTGCTTCAGGGAGTCTGTATTAAATTTATTGCAAAGTAAAACAAATAAACCCAGGCAAAGGCAAGATGGAAATCTGCATACTCGTCAGAGAATTAGCAGCCCTCTCTGGTTAGGAAGGCTGCCTCTCAATTTGCATCTCTAAGGAGTTGTGACTGGGCTTGGGGGCTGGGGTTGGCTGGGCAGGGCAGAGGCTCGAAGCAGGACTGTCCCCTGCTGGCTGATTGTAGAACTGCAACCCTTTGATCGTTGAGGTGGACTTTGCAGGGTTTAAGCGTGGAGAGACTAGTGAAAGGCTCTGTGGGAAGCAATCTTTATTTCTAGCTTAAGACTTGTGGCCAGGAAGTGAGTTGGAGAGAGGGAGTCATGGAGATTTAGAATTATCTTTTACAAGTGTACCAACCAGAGACCATGGCAAACTATGTGACTTCTCTTATTCTTATTCCTTTTTCCCATTCCTTCTGCATTGTTTTGCCCAACAACTATACTCACAAAGGCCAGCAGGCTGGTAAAGAGACTGCAGTGATTCTTGCACTATTGGCTGTAAAGTATCTGCCACTTGCTGTCTCTGTGTGAATCTGGGGTGAGCCATGCCGTTGACAAGGGGGTGAGGTTGTGACAGGCCCAACATGTGCATGGACATGATGCTCCCTGGAGCAGCCTATGTCTGGTCCGGCTCGGTTTGTTCATCTGTTGTATGTCCTCTTTCAGTGCTGACAGTTCTAAGGCTCTGTGGTCCAGGAAGTACAGACATCCATCATGTTCTTTCTGGGAAGCTCCGAGGATCTTACCTACTCTTTCAGGATGCTCCACCAGCATCCTGTCTATCTACTCAATTGGCGCTACCTTTAGAGTGATGGCTTCAGATGATTTCTGCAGGCTATCTTTTTTTTGGTAAGATCTTATAGGTAGGTGAAGAGATCCATATTGATCTATAGATGTAATCACACTGTAATAATTTGTTCCGTTTATTTATTTATCAGACCCATCGTGGTCATTCTAAGCATTTACTTGTTCCCTCTGCTTGCTTTTCTCAACCTGGTGCCTAAGACTCAGCAGACTCAGGATAAGCATCTGATGAACGAGTGAAAGAATGAACACCTAAGGGGTAAGTAATGAATACTTGGCCCCACCGTCTATTTGGCTGCCCTCCTTGGTTTCCTTTATTCTCCAGCTACTTCTTGTCAGGCCTGTCTAATCTACTCCCTGAGCAGCTATCAAAGCCATCTGCTTCTTAACCTCCATCCCTCCCCATATTTACAACACCAAGTCAGACTGCCAGGGTGCCCCATGGTTTTAATCCTGGCTTCTCTCTTAGTTGAGTAGCTCGGAGCAGGTGACTTAATCTCTGGTGCTTCAGGTTCCTCATCCATAAACTGGAGTTAATAGAATCTACTTCATAATGTTGATGTGAGGATTAAAAGAGCTAACTCACATAAAGCCCCTGAAACAACGCCTCATGCTTGGTTGGCATTAACTAACGAAATAAACGCTAGAGGTTATTAATAAAAAACAAGGGGATTTTTGTCAAACTGAAGGCATATACATGAAGAAGAGGCTTCCCTAGAAGATGTGTTGAGAGGTAAGAAGGAAGCCTTTGTATGAACAAGCAAAGCCCCCCATGAGGGATATTCAGGCTTGCCAAAAGGGGGCCAAAAGCAGCTAGCTGTCTGTCTGTCTCCACCTGTAGAACCCACCTTGGCGTTTGTTCGGTAGAATCAGAAGCATCAAGGATGAATGTCAGTTATTCAAACTTCTAGCAGCCGACTGGCCCTCCAAATCTTCAGTGGCCTATTTGCTTGGAGTCCCCACCTACCCACTTCTCCATTCTGGCATCTCTTCCTCTGTCCCTTTGGGCTGCACTGAGAGAAATTGTGTTCAGCCCGGCACTCCCAACCCTGCATCTTCGCTATGCTTGTGTCCTACCCAGCATTCTCCCTCCTCCCCCGTGAGTCCTCCAGGCCCTCCAGACAGCAGGGCCTGTGTGGATCCTTCCCTGCTGAAGCCTGGGCAGCACCCTCACCTGAGCTTCCGTATCACAGTCCCCGCCCTCTCCCCCTCTCCCTCACTTGTTAGCTTATGCCACTCAACAAAACCCCAACAACAGAAATTAGTAGTTGGATGTTTTGAGGCTGGAAGTCCAAAATTAAGGTGTCAGGTTAGTTTCTTCTGAGACCCCCTCTTTCTGGCCTGGAGATGACTACTTTCTTTCCCTATTTGTACAGGGGACAGGGGAGAAGTGACCATCATGTGTGTCTCTCTCTGTGTGGGTGTTGGTTTGGGATTTTTGTTTTTGTTTTGCTGCTATTGTTACTGTTTCTCTTTGAGATAGGGGCTTGCTATGTAGCTCTGGCCCCTCTGGAACTTACTAAGTAGACCCAGCTGGCTTTGAACTCACAGAGATCTGCTTGTCTCTGCCTCCCTTAACTGCTGGGATTAGAGTCATGCACCACTATGCCTGTCTAGTTCCATCTTTTCTAATTCTTATACGGACACCAGTCTTATTGGATCAGAGCCCCACCCTAACAACCTCCTTTAAGATCCTGTTTTTACCTATGAGACACATTGAAGGTCAAGGGTAGCTGTGCACTTCAGACCATAGCACCCCAACAGAGAACAAGTTCCATAAGGGCAGGGCTCTGTCAATGCTTACGCATGTATTCTCCAGAACTTACATCTCACTCTGACCCCATCACCTTGTGTTTCTGTCATTTCTGTAGCACCTGCTCATAGCAAGGGCCCAATAAAGAGGAAAATTTGTAAGTGAATGAATGAATAATGATGGTAAGGGTTTTGAAACTTCACAGCAGAGGAAACTGAGGCACGGCAGTCCTTGATGGTTAGTGAAGGTGGGAGTCAGTCTCTGAAGCCAGTGCTCTTTTGCCTTGTGACAGGAGTATTCAAAGAGCTGTCTAAGACTGATGGGTCTTTTGTTTGTGTTTGTTTTTGTTTTTCAAGACAGGGTTTCTCTATGTAGCCTTGGCTGTCCTGGACTCACTTTTGCAGACTAGGCTAGCCTTGAACTCACAGAGATCCTCCTGACTCTACCTCCCCAAGTGCTCAGATTATACACATGTGCTACAGTGCCAGCTAGACTGATGGGTCTTTTAAAACCTATTAAATTTCCTTGCAAAGAAACCATCTCAGGGTTTTTATTAGCAAACCAAATCTTCCCTTGTTTTGCCTGCCTTGCTTTGTTGAAATAGCTCCCTGGCCCAGCAATCCTTTCACCCCTTGCGTCAGTCAGGGTTAGACCTGTCAGGATGGCCTTCACTGGGACTCTGCTCAGGTTCTGAGGCCATGCTGACAACACAGGTGTGTGGCTCTTCGGAACCTAGTTTCTCTGTTAATGGGTTTTGTTAACTGTTTGTCATTTGCTTATGCAAATCTATCTCTTTCTGCATTAAAATGAACCCAATTATAAAGTGAAATTTTACAATTAAGCCACTTAGTGAAGGACATTAACCGACCAGAAGGAATTGATTTGTAAAAATTTCAGCGATAATTACCAAATGTTTCTGAGATGTGACTAAATCCTGGGGTTTTTCTTAAAACAAACAGGTCCTTGCACATTTCCATACACACACCACGCAGTCACAGCACACATTTTCACACACCTGGTTTTCATCTTCTCACTGCGGGACTTGTTCTTGCTCCTTCTCTGGGTTTAAATTTTCCCCAAATAGAGGAAATTCCACCAGCCGTCAGATCATGTCTGCAAAGTTCTTGGAGGCCTTCCAAAAGAAATGGCCCCTGGGCGGAGGAAGCTAGGGCAGGCAGGAAAGCAGAAGGTGTAGTGGCCTTAATAAGTCTCTTTACCACCTTGGTGACTGATGCATATTTTGGCATTTGCTTCCCTGCTCGGCTTTAATCAATAGCAGTTATAGACAGAGATGCAGGAAAGGGTGGGGATGTGGGATGGGGTATTGATTGGTCTTTACGGGAAGGAGCCTTGCCTAGGGATGGGGTGACCAGGAGAAGCAGGACACTGTTGTCCCTAGAGGAGGTTGCCTTTCCTTACTCCCCACCCCTGCCCCTCCAGGCAGGAGGGCACCGGTCAGAACCTCGATGGAGGCAGACAGAGGAAATGTTGCTTTCCTACTGTGCCAAAGCCACATTTATCTTGTTTGTGGCACCCACAAACACAGTTCGAGGGTGGACACCACCGTTTCCCAGGCTGGTGTGGGTGCAGCATGAGAAAGGACTTTAAGTGTAAGGGGGTGATGGGACCAGGCTAAGTCTTGTATCCGGGAAGGAACTCGAGTCACCAGGCAGCCTACTGGACCTCAGACAGCATAGTGTACAGGGCTATTAGGATAGATTCTGGAGCCAGATTACCTGGGTTCAAAGTCAGCTCCCGCTACTTAGTATGTGACCTCAGACAGGTCAATTTGCCATTCTGTAACTGATTGTCTCATCTTTAAAGTGTAGATGATAGCAACACTGACTTCTAGAGTTGCTACGGTGGTTCCAGGGTGGCTTATGTAAAGAATATGGCATAAAAACACTGAGCTCAGGTCACTCTTGTCCTGTGATGGAGTGCACATGGTAGCTGGTGCCCATTGCTCAGGGGTGGAGCTTAAAGGCACAGGTTTCTCTAATCACACAGGATTACCTCAGCATTTGCCTTCCAGCAATGAGAACGTGGGGCTGAGTGCCTGGCCCCTGCTGAATAATCCTCTGAGTTCATTGCCACGTGATCTCTCAACCCTTATTAGTTTAGCCCCCACCCCAAGCTTTGGAACTAAGGCCCAGGTATGGATACAGAAGAGTGGGGGAAAACAGGTACACATTGATTGGGAGTGATACTCTAAGTCTCCAGAAAAGGCAAACAGGAGGCCTTCCTAAAACAAACTCCCAGCTCTGAACAATGGCAGGTGGGTTTCCAGAGCTATGTCTGAGGAAGGCTATGAACCCAAACTCAGGATTAACACATTCAACTGTGACAAGTAGCTTTTGTGTGACTGCAGATTCCCTGGGCCTGGAATCATGTGTTTAAAGGAGAAACGGCTCATTTGAAAATGTGTTCGCCTTTTAACATTTTTGTTGAGAACTTAGTTATGTTTGAAATAGTTTCACTTTATTTTACTGACATGGGTGTATTTTTACCCTCTACAGAGCCGTGTCGCCTGTGACGTGACTAGGGAACAGGTTTTACTCCCAAGTCCTAGACCTGGATGCTATGCCTAAGAGAAGCTGTCCGGTGGGCAAGTGGGTGCCAATGGCTCCAGGCTAGGGGTCCCATAACATCCCCTGAGAGGTTAGAGCTGGGAGGGACCCAAGAACTTCCTACCTTGGGTTTTATTTTGTTGGTTTTTCAAGACATGGTTTCTCTGTGTAACCTTGGCTGTCCTGGACTAGCTTTGTAGAGCAGGCTGGCCTTGAACTCACAGAAATCCACCTGCCTCGGCCTTCCAGTTGCTGGGATTATGGGTGTGTACCACCACACCTGGCGGCCATACCCTGGGTTTTAACTATCGTCTGGGTGTGGCAGAACATACCTTTAATCTCTGCACTGGAGAGGCAGAGACAAGAGGATTTCTGTGAGCTGAAGGGCAGCTTGGTCTACAATACCAAGTCCCAGGCCAGCTGGGGCTATATAGTGAGACTCTGTTTAAAAATGATAATAACAAATAGATAAAAGTACTGGCGGAGATGGCTCAGTCAGTAAGGTGCAAACATGGGGACCTGAGTTTGGATCCCCAGGACGCATGTAAACTGCCCGGTACAGTGCAGTTCCGCCCTCAGGGCTGGGGTGGAAGTGCGGGGAACACAGGAGAATGCCTGAAGTTCATTGTCCAGCCAGCTTAGTTCAGTCAGCGAACCCTAGATTTTTATTTTTTAACTAATTTATTCACTTTATATCCCAACTACAGCCCCCCTCCTCTCCTTTCCATCCCACCCTCCCTTCCTCTTTCCCATATCCCCCCTTCCCTACCTCTCAGAAAAGGAGTTTCCCCCTCCCTTGCCACCTACCCATCCCAGCACATCAAGTCACATCAGGACTGAGCGCGTCTTCTTTCACAGTGGCCAAGCCAGGCAGCCCCACCAGGGGGAAATGATTGAAAAGCATGCAAGAGTCCTTGTCAAAGACAGTCACAGCTCTCCTTACTAGGAAACCCACATGAAGACCAAGATACACATCAGGTACATATGTGTAAGGGGGCCTAGGTCCAGTCCATGCATGGTCCTTGGTTGGTGCTTCAGTATCTGCAAACCCAGGTTAGTTGGCTCTGTTGGTCTTCTTGTGGCCCTCTTCTCCCTCCATGTCCTTCTATCCTTCCCCACACTCTTCCATAAGGCTTTCTGTGCTCTGCCTAAAGTTTGGCTGTGAGAGACCCAGTCTTTAAAGAAACAAACAAACAAACAAGGAAGTAAAAAAATGGAGAGTGATTGAGAAAGAAATTCAGCGTTGACTTCTGGCTTCCACACATCCACATGAAAAAGTGCATAACACATACACACACAGAGTAATTATTATTTTAATTATAATACAAATTTATGGAGTGCAGTGTGATAATTTAATACATGTATACAGTGTGGGATGATCAAATCAGTCTAACAAACATTTCCATCTCCTTAAAGATTTTAAATTTTTTGATTAACACATAATAATTGTACATATTCATGAGGTACAGCATGACATCTCAATATGTGTATACAATATGCACTGATCAAATCTGGCTCATTTACATTCCCTTCTTACCGTTGCTTTAGGATTGGAGCCTTTGAACTTCTCTCTCTTAAGTCATTCAAACATACATGGGTTGGGGGACGAAGAAATGGCTCAGCGTTTAACGATAAACACTCTTAATCACTTGATCTTGTGGAGGACCTGAGAGTTCCATTCCCAGAACTCACATCAGATGGCTTGCAACTCCTCGTAATCCCAGCTCCAGTGGACCTGAAAGGGTTAAGACCTAACACCCTTTTCTAGCCTCTGAGGGCACTCACACCCATACTCGTGCATATATGTATGCAACACATAAAGTCAAAAGTTATATAAGCCATCTAGATAGATGAGCTTATTTTGAATGATGATTCTCCCCACCGAGCGCTGTAGGATAACAGAACTTACTCCTTACACGTGTGCTTTCAGGCTCAGTCAGGTCGCACTCAAGAGAGGCAATGGCTTCAGGCGACCACCTGGCACTCTGGTACTCTCCTTGGTGATTTTTCTCACTCTGTGAGCTCAGTGCTGATGTCCCCTCTGAAGCAGCTCCTGTCCCCTCTTAAATCTCTGTTTTTAGAGACAGACCCGTACTAGCTATGTTATGTAACTGAGGGTGGCCCTGAACTTCTTTGTGAACTTGTGGTATGTCCTTGCTCCTTTGAGTGTATGCAAGTTCAGGCCGAAGGTCCATGTCAGGTGTCTTCCTCAATCAGTCTTTATCTTATTTTTAAATTACACTTACTTATTTACTCATTAATTTATTTGATAGGGTGTCATACTGTGACTGTGGAGGGAAGAATACAACTTGTACCAGTTAGTTCTTTCTTTTTAATACTTGGGCTCCAGGGATCAAACTTGGGTCATCAGGCTTGGTGGCAAGTCTCACTGAGATATCTCACTGTTCCCCAACCTTTATTCTCTTCCCTCCCCCTCCCATACCTTTTCCCTCTTCTCCTTCTGTGATTTATAAAATAATGTTATTATAAAAATGTTACTCATTCTTTGAGAATTTCATACGTGTATACAATGTATTTTGATTACATCCTCCCCAAACCCTCTTCAGCTCCCCGACCCAGACTGCTCCCAACATGTTTCTCTTCCAACTTTCCTTCTCCTTTTTTCTTTGTAACCCATGGAACCCAATACCTGCAATCAGAACATGATGGTGTGGGGCCATCCATTGGCATAGGAGCAACCTACCAGTGGCCACACAGCCAAAGAAAAATGACTCCCCCTCCCCAGAAGCCATCAATTGTCCATAGCTTCTCAGCTGAGGATAGGTTTCATGAGTCTTCTCCATCCTTGTTGAATCTTTTTAATCTTTTAATTATTCTTTGATAATTTCATACATGTATACAGTGATCATATCCCCCTCCCTTCATGTCCTCTCCATTTTTTTTTTTTAATAACTCAGAGTCCAGTTAGTGGTGCCTACTGGAGTAGCGACTGTTGTTAGCTTATGTGCAGTTGAGTTTAGGTGTGCAAAGGCCGTGTCATGTCCAGAAAATAGCATTTCACAGTGTCATCACCATCCTCCAGCTCTTACAGTCTTCCCTTTCCCCATACAAAGTTCCCTCAGCCTTGCATGGGGTGGGGTGTGTGTGTGTGATATAGGTATCCCGTTTAGGGCGCAGTACCAACTTCTGTCCACCGGACTAAATTGTGTGTATGAACCTAAATAGCCATCATTTTGCGAACTGGCTTTGGCCAGTGAAATTGCAGCAGCAATGCTGTGCCACTTCTTGTTAGATGCCTTCAGGGACAGTTCATGGTTCTGCCTGCATTTTCTCTTTCCTCTGTCAAAAGCACTCGCGTGCGGGGGTGGGGGTGGCACATGTCTTGTAGGCATACTTTTTAAAAAACTCTTATTTACATTTCTTATATCTCTTTCTCCCTACTCCACCCCAATCCCTTCCAACACCAGGTAGGAGAGAGAAAGTGTTAGTGGGAGAGGAGGAGCAGTTCCCTTAGCTGCTTCCTGCTGGTCAGGTTTCTCCAGCCAGTCCAATCCTTGTTCCAGGAGACCCCCAACTTCTCGTCTCACAACAGCTACCAGGAACAGCAAAGAGGAAGCAGAAGCAGCCTTGTTCTTTCCCTGAGCTCCACACTCTGGCATTTATTCTCTCTCAGATTTAAACTATCTGCAGCTGGTAAAGAGCTCCTCTAGAGCCCTCATGAGGCAAATAGTCTGCTGCTGTGGACCATCTGAATCAGTCCCACATCCCACACCTGGGACCAAAACAAAACCATGTTTACATCCACAACGATGTTCAGAGTAGCACGGGACCTCCAACAAGTTCCCACATTGAAAAGGCAGTGTAGCAGAACACAGAGAGCTAAGCATCTGAGCCACTAAGATTTGGTTACTGTTTAGCGTTAGCGTGTAACTTAACTTTCATGAGCTGATGGCTACATAAGGGGTCACAAAGTAGTTGGAGAGACAGTTCATATAACCTGAAATATGGGTGCAGGACAGGATCAGACCAAATTGGGAGCAAGAACTCTGGGGAAGAGGCATCTGGGAGAGCTTTCAAGAGGAGGCAATGGCGAGCATTAAAGGTTGGATAGAAGTTCACCAAGTAGGGGGATTGGGATGTTTGTTTATTCATAAATATACACACACGTATAATTTATTAAATCAGCTATGTTAAAATAGTAACAAGTTGTCTCATACCCGAGAGGTTAGAAACCAGAAGTTGCTCAGTCCCTAAGGCCAGGTGCCTCCATAGTCCTAATCTGGCTCTACAAACCTGCCAATAGCTCCTCAGATAAGGATGGGTCTCAAGAGCCTCCTCCATCCATGTTGGAGCTACTGGTCCTTAGTCAAGGATGAGAACACTGGTTCTGTTATCAGTGAAGGAAGCTGCAGCAGCTGCAGCAACAGGGTCAATCAACTCAGCAGCAAAGGGGAAGCCACCTGGTTGAGTGGGCACCCTCTTCCTTTTGCTATGCTCCATCCTCTGTGCTGTTATCAGGTGATATCACCTACACCTGAGGTAGGTCTCCTCACATTAAGGATAATCAGCAGGATTCATCAGCTGATCCTAGTTTGTGGCAAGTTGACATTAAAACCAACCATCTTAACATACCAATTGTTTGAGTAGTTTGAGACTTGCCTGGGATGCCCACACCTGGGGAGGAATTCAGAAGATGGTGGCAGCAGCTGCAGCTTCCTCCTCCTCCTCCTTTTCCTCCTTGTCTTCCTTTGTGGTTCGGGGAATCAAACCTAGGCCCTGTGCTGAGCTCTATCCACAGCACGATCTTCCTTCACATCTTTTTTTAAATTAATTTTTTATTTTATGTACATTAGTGTTTTGCCTGCGTGTATGTCTGTGTGAAGGTGTCAGATTTTGGAGCTACAGACAGTTGTAAGCTACCATGTGGGTGCTGGGAATTGAACCCAGGTTCTTTGGAAGAGCAGACAGTGCTCTTAACTGCAGAGCCATCTCTCCAGCCCCCTTCACATCTTTTTAAGACAGTCTTGTCATAGAGCCCAGGCTGGCTTTGAACTCACTATCTTTTTATCTCAGTCTTCCAAGTGTTGGAATTACAGATATGAGCCCCCATGCCTGATTAAAATTAGGCTTCTTAATCTTTGACTATTTTTCCTTTAGATTATTATTATTTTTACTTGCATTACATGTGTGTGTGCATGATATGTGGATGAGTATGTGTGCATGTGGAGGTCAGAGGATAACTTTGTGAAATATTTTTCTATTTCCACCTTTATAAGGGTTTTCAGGCTTGTGCGGTCAGCACACTGACCTCTATGAACCCTCAAATAAACATACATTATTTATTTCAGTTATGCTTCGACCTTAAATCACCACCTGATTCTGTATTTTAAAGAGCTAAGGTGGATCATGGGTGAGGAATATTGGCTTTAAAAAATGTTTAATTTAAATCAGAGACTGTGCATACAGAGTTTGGAAATTAGTCATTGTCTTACCTGAGCCTTTAAAATTTCCAAGGGCAGCTCCCTTCTGTTATTCATATGTATGTATTTATGTACACATGTTATACATTTTTAAAGATTTATTTATATGTGTATATAAATACTTTGTTTGCATGTATGCCTGCAAGACAGAAGAGGGCATCAGACCCCATTATAGATGGTCATGGGCCAATGTGTAGTTGGTGGGAATTAAACTCAGGACCTCTGGAAAAGCAGCCAGTGCTCTTAACTGCTGAGCGATCTCTCCAGCCCCCAATTATACACATTTTTAATTTATGTCTTTTTTTAATGATTTATTTTTTCTTACTTTATGTTTATTGGTGTTTTGCCTTCATGTATGTCTGTGTGAAGGTGTCTGGAGTTACAGACAGTTGTGAGCTGCCTGGGTGCTAGAATTTGGACCCAGGTCTTCTTGAAGAGCAGTCAGTGCTCTTAAGTTCTGAGCCATACCACAGCCCTCATACATTTTTTTAAGATTTATTTTATTTATGTGTATGTGTGCTTGTCATGTGTGTGCAGATACCCTCGGAGACCAGATTCCCCGAAGCTGGAGTTTGGGGTGGTTGTAAGCCTGATATAGTATATTTTAAAATCATGCTCAAATTCCTACATCTTGATTTACCAGTTTTGGAAACTGTACATGGGCTTTCTGTCATGTAGATGAAAACTCAGTTCTATACTCCCCTTTTCCCTTCTATTTATGGTTGTGAGTCTAGCCTTTAACAGCCACATCATCTCTCCAGCCCCCGCTTTTCTGACTATACCCCTGAATTTCCCATCCTTTTGTCTCTCTAACGCAATTTTCTTTTTGTTTGTTCAATATGTGTTACATATTAATTGCTAAATGAATCGTATTTCCTGCTGAGTGAAGTAGTACACTGAGATCATGGATCTTTTATTTTTAATATAATTTTTTTCTGGAGTTGATTATTGCCTCCTTTTTATTGACCTAATTTCTAGACATATTTTTAATGTATAAATACTTTGTCTTTAATATATATAAATGGTCCTGTGTACCTGCCAATAGCTATTTTCCAATAAGCTCAATGGTTCCACTTCCACACTGCATCTTATAGCTCCCCTTGTAAGAACTTCTTGCTTTCTCCATGCGCATGGTTGGACTGCTCTAGGCTTCTGTAGCTGTGATCTGGAGGATTCAGTGGACAGCCTTTTGAGTGCTTCTTTTTCTGTTCTCTTGTGTCAGACAACTTATTTTCCAGATGCTGTGTATTCACACGGGCATCAACTCTGCCACGTCCCTCCCTCCAGTAACTTTGTGAGAAAGCATGCCCAGGAGGTGCATTTGTCCGGCTGCTGAATATTTGCAAATATCTCTCCATCCTTTTGAAATGTGGCTGATAATTTATTGAAATACAGAATTTTAGATTAAAAAAACATTTTCTTTCAGAACTGAGATGATATTCCAGGCCTGTCTTTTAACTTCTAATGTTGTGTTGCTATTTTTTCAAAGTTTCATGTTATTCTTGTTTTTTTTTTTTTTCTTAACTGATTTTGTTGTTATTCAGAAAAATGTAGAGACTATTTTATCTCTATGTTATAAAGATGATGATGATGGAGGGTATTAGTATATATCTTTATTTATTCTTTGTGATGAGGTAATCGGGGTATTTTATCTCCTAGTACTCATTTATCCAACTCTTTTTCTTTTTATTTCATCGGAGACCTCAGAGCACAACACCCTCCCTGCCCCCCAGTCATGCACCTCCTCCAACAATCCACAGGTGCTCCAAGGCCGCATCTCCTAATAGTGCCACTCTCTATGGACCAAAATCTCTTTGGAAGATTTCTTCAACTTTCTCTTCTAAAATGTATATTTAATTTATTATTTTTTTCAAGGCAGGGTTTCTCTGTCTAGTCCCGGCACTTACTCTGTAGACCAGGCTCCCCTCAAATGCAGAGATCCACTTTCTGCTGCCTCCCAAGTGCTGGGATTAAAGGTGTTGGCCACCACTGGCTATATTTAATTTTTTAAGAAAACCTTTACTTTGTGTGTGTGTCAGTGGATCAATTTTACCAGCTGAGTCATCTTGCTGGCCCTATATTTAATTTTTGAAAAATAAATTTTGAAAAAAATATTATTGATTTTAGTTTTTTAAATTTATTTTTTATCTTTTCACACTGGTGATTTTTCCTGAGCCCCCTAGAGACTTTATGAAATTAAAAATTTACCTTTTCGTTATAACTTATGGTTTATGATCACATTTTTTTGTTTGTTTTTTTGTTAGTAAAAAATAACATGTTTTTGAAGTGCTTTTGTTCTTTCTAGCTTATCTTTGACTCCTTGAAATATCTCTGTTGCACAAGGAGGACCCTAAGGAAGAGGCTGAAACCTCACTCAGGAGGGCAAACAGGATAGACATCAGAAGTAGGAGAAGACAGGAGACTTCCACAGGGGGCCTCTGAAAGACTCTACCCATGGTATATGGAAGGAGATACTGAGACTTATAGCCAAACTTTTGGCAGAGTGCAGGGAATCTTATAAAAGAAGGGGAAGATAGAAAGACCTGAAGGGCACAGGAGCTCCATGAGGAGACCATTAGAGCCAAAAGACCTGGGCCCAGGGGATCCTGCAGAGATGGATAGTCCATCCAAGGCCCATGCATGGAGAGGACCTAAAACCCCTGCTCAGAGGAAGCCCATAGACTGCTCAGTTTCCAAATGGGTTCTCTAGTAAGGGGATCAGGGGCTGTCTCTGACATGAACTTAGTGACCAGCTCTTTGATCACCTCCCCCTGGAGGGTGTAGCCTTGCCAGGCCACAGAGGAAGATGATGCAGCCAGCCCTGATGAGAGGAGACGTTCCTCCCCTATCAGTGGACTAGGAAAGGGACGGGGGAGAAGAGGAATGGTGGGTGGGATTGGGAGGAGATGAGGGAGGGGGCTACAGCTGGAATACAAAGTGAATAAATTGTAATAAACAAGAAAGAAAGAAAGAAAGAAAGAAAGAAAGAAAGAAAGAAAGAAAGAAAGAAAGAAAAAAGATTTCTGTTGCTTCAGATCTTCATTTTCCCTATTTTTTCAGTCTGCTTTTTTCATGTTCAAGGCTTTTAAATAAAATATATGGTGCTTCTGGCTGTTTTTTTCATATATTTAAGAAAGAAACACTGGACTGTGAACAAGGCACAGTGGAAACAGGTGCCTAGCATGTGCAAACGCCTGGGTTCAATCCTCAGTATCCCCCCCCCCAAAAAAAAAAAGAGGAATTATAAGAAGGAAACATTGTATGTTGATTATGGAAGCTTGAAGTGGAGCTGGAAGGTGCTGACTGATCAGGTAATCAGGCGATAAGCAAGTCTTCCCGCCTGACTCTGAGGTGTTTCGAATAAAAATGGCTCCCGTAGGTCCATAGGGAGTGGCACTATTAGGAGGTATGGCCTTGGATGGAGGAGGTGCATGACTAGGGGGCAGATTTTGGCATCTCTCTCAGATGCTCAAACTGGACTAGGATCAGTTCACTTCCTGCTGCTCGTGGATCAAGATGTAGAACTCTCAGCTCCTTCTCCAGCACCATGTCTGCCTACATGGTGCCTTGCTTCCCGCCATGATTAGATGTTGTCCTTTATAAGAGTTGTCATGACCGTGGTGTCTTTTCACAGCAATAAAACCCTAACTGAGACACTCTGGGTAGGCTCATTCCTTCCTGTCTCCTGGATGGAAGCTGTGCATCCCCAAGTTCAATATCACTCCAATTCACTTAACCCAGAGGAAATACTATTTCTTGAGGGACAGAGAAGACTGGCTGCCATCCAGGGAGAGTAGAAACTTCTATAAAATTCGCAACAACGTTCTTGTCTAGACAGATAAATATGTCTGCGCCCACAGTGTGTGCTACCAGAGGGCTTATCCTGGTGCTCTGTGTTCTGTGGAGCGAGTAGCCATGCCACAGTCCCCAGGCTTGTGATTCCTCTCTGCTAAGCAGGTTACCACTCACCTCTCCTTATTCTTTCAGGAAAATCATTGTGGAGCTCTTGACTGCACGTGTTTCCTGTTCCTGTTCTTGCCATTGATTAATCCGTTTGCAGTTTCTAGACATTGGCCTGGGCATACACAGGCTTCTCTGGGTGATGGGCACCTGGCCAGGGAAAGATAGTGGGGAAACAGAGTGTCATCTCTGATCACACAGCACCCATGATGTTCCTCAGTTTCCTCTTCTTCATATTTTTTAAAAATATTGGTGTTTTCAGGCTCCTGCCCTTGAAGGACTCACTATACCTTTCACAAAAGACTAGGGACAGTCCAGGGTCTGCTGTGTGTCCCTTCTGCCTGAACATGTGTCCTGCTTAGACTGAGAGAAGCAGAGAAGCCAACTAGCAAAGCAGGCTCACATGAGTGAGTGTAGTAGAAGTTTTGGGTTCTTTAAAAACTCAGTTATGTTATGTAAATATGTTTTTGTTTTAATCCCAAGTGTGGGATTTGGGGCTGCATTACTTTTTCCACAGCTGATAATTGCCTCCTATTGGCTTGGAGAGGGGTGTGGTCTTTCTCAGCTGCCTTTATTGGGAATTCTGAGGACTCGGAGAGGGTATAAATACCAGAGCCAGGACAGAGCCAGAAAACTCCAAGAAAGGAGAAAAAAGAAGGGTGCTGCTCTCTGTGCTGTTGTTGGTTCATCCTTCTGCTGTGTTTGCTGTTTTGCTGTTGCTGTTTTGCTAGACTGATGGATGTCCTGATGACTGAGATTAGTATTGCCCCAAAGAACCTGGCAACCCTAACTAGCCGGAAGTAGTGAAGAGACCTACACCTCTTCTCCCCAGTAGCCTTCTTTCTTTCCTACCTAGTGTTGGGGTGTTGGAAAGTATTAGGAGGGATAAGAAGTGAAGAAGAGAAGGAGGTAGAGGCATAAGACACCAATAAAGTAGATAAAAAATATGGCAACACATGTGCTTGGGGCTCTCACCTCCTTTGGTTTCACTTCAGTTCCTTTGCTCTTTTCAGGGCCTTTGGTCTTCCTGACAAGTAGGAAGGGCTTCCAGTTTTATGGAAGTCTACCAGCCTCACAAAAGGGCAAAGATGCACAGAATACCCCTCTCTCTGGTCTACTTTTGTTTATTTTTTGCAGAATCAGGCACTTCTCTGGGTGCTGAAAATATACTCGCTAGTGAAGCTGACTGAGTCTTACCCTTGTGGAATTGGTCATTCTACTCTCAGGAAAGAAAATGATGTCCACAAAACCAAACCAGTCTACTCTGTCACACAGAGGCCCTGTGTCTGTTTCCTACCTAGTCTCCATGTCTGAGCCTGGATTGGGAGTGGCAGGCAAGGTCTTGAGTGAGGTCCTCAGTGCCATATCTTGTTTCCTTGCCTTTTGCCATTTGACCTTTCCATCTGACTGGACCCACCTCTTGTCTTTTGGACAACATTCATTTGCTCCTTAATCTTTTCTCATGCATAGCCTTCCCCATTCCTTCCCCAGCATGAAGCCTACACTGTTCTGGGCCCCTCTGCCCCACGCTGTAGCAGCAGCAGCTGCTAAAGTCAGCTATGGTTTCAGGTGCTGAAGACACAGAATTATGACCCCCGGTTAGTATGTAGGGACAAAACGAGTTTGGGAACCACAATGACTTAGGATGATTATCAGTTCTCCCACATTCTTTCTGTTGGCCTTGGGAAAGAAGCAGCACCCCGCCCCCGAGCCTCAGTCTTCTCATGTGTAAAATGTAATAGAAATGAAATGACCATAAACTGCCTGAAGGCTGTATATTATTGGCATGTAAACAGTTTCTCTTTCCTTTCTCTCTTTATGGTGCTCCTGTTCTGGGCAAAGGGAGAAAAGGAAACTGAGTAATCAATGCAAGGACCTACTATGGTTTCTAAAGCCCATCAAGGAAATGTGGGAAGAGATAATGGTCAAACATTGTTGATTTCTGCATCTGCCCCTTCTGCCTCCCATCAGACTGTGAGTGCCTCCAGAACAGGGTCACATGACTGCATTCTATTTAGCTCCATGCCTGTGCCCCTAGCATCCGGCACAGTGTTGAGTACGTAATAGATGCTCAGTTAATGTCTGCATAAATGAGCCTTCGTTTCCTGATCATGGCTTGATGGCTAGAGCCCATCCAACCCTGTCTACTTCCCTCAACCTGACTTTCAGAGCGGTAAAAATTGATTTATCAACCATCCATGGTAAGATTCTCCCTCATCACTAGACACTGATGTTGCCAAACATTGCTCTTTCTGACAGGAGCCCCCCACCACCACTTACATTGTTAAAATGGGGCCCCAGAGATAAGAGGTACCTGGGCTGCTGTCCTCCCAGAAGTAAAGCCAATACGAGGTCTAGTGTCCTTCTGGAAGTGAAGCCAGCCCCCCTATCTCGGTACCCAGACACACGGGCCTCCACCAGCTTATCTGTCCCATTTAAAAGAGTTTGCCTCTCCCAAAACCAAACCTTTTGTCCCACCCCAAAATGAAGCAGTGTGGCCCACAGACAGCCTTATGGCCCCTTGCCTTCCATTTCTCTTGTGGGGTTGCAAAAAGAGTGGGAACCCATTTGGCTCTGATTTGTAAGGCTCTCTGCCACTGGTGGCTTTCAAGTCTGGAACAAGAAGACAGGACTGTTGATCACACCTCTGCCCACGTCTCCCTGAATTAACTGGAAGGGAAGGAGGGGTGGTGACAGAGAAGACAGCCTCAGGATTCCTGTATCTGTCACATTGATCAAATGGGTAGGGTATATATGAACAAAGAGAGCGGATTTTCATCTCATCCAGTCTTACCTTTTGGCATGAGATAGAGCCTAGAACAGGGTGGGACAGGAATGGGATTCCAGCGAGGAGGTTGGTTCTGACTCAGGAAGGCAAACCGTTCTTCCCAGACTGCTCCAACTCAGAATTCAGTGATCTCATCAGCTATGTAGGGTCACCAGCAACTCACCCACCCTGACTTCGCATCATGACTCCAGCACACCCAGCACCGCACTGCTACAACATAGACATGTGGCAAAGACAGCTGTTTGATTCCTCCTTCCTCCCTTACCGGTTTTCAAGGTTAAACCCAGTGGGAGAGGCCCCAACAGGTTGCATCACCCTGCATCTGTGGCAATGTGACTATAAATCTAGGTGATCTGTTTCCCTGTGTGGGACCCTGTGGCTGTGTCCCTGGGGCCATGTGATTGTGGAGGGGTATGACTATGTTGACTATGTGTTCACGTATCCATGTGATCATGTACTCATGTTATTATTGATTCTGTAGCTGGGTGGCCCTGTGGTTGTGTGTCTCCGTGCCTAGGGGTGCTTGTGACTGTGACTTTATGACCTTCTGCCTCTGTGACCCTCTGCCCACGCGACTGCGATTCTGCGTGACCATGTACTTGAAATTTTGTGCTCATGGGGTGACTGTTTCTTTGGCAGTCTGTGTGTTTCTTTGGCAGACTGTGTGACAGGAAGACTGCATGTGTCTATGGCCAGGTATATGTAGGACTGTGTGACTGTGTATATCTATATACATATATATCTGTATGTCATTATGGCCGCACCCATGTGCCTGTGTGACTGTCTAACTGTGTAGATGTTTGCCTGTGTTTTTTTGTGTGTCATCATGACTGTTTTTGTGTGTCTGTCTAGCTGCATATGCGTTTGCCTGTGTTTTTATGTGTCGGCATGGTTGTATGTCTGTGTGTCTCTGAGACTTGTGTGCGTTTATGTGATGCTTTGTATGTCTATGCATTAGTGTGACTGACTGCGAATGTGTTACCATGTCTGTGTACTCTCCATGGCCAAGTATGAGGAACACATCCTATCTGTGTCTTTGAAGCTGCCCACATGTCCATATGAAACCACATTTCAGGGCCTCATGAGAGGCAGAGTTCTAATAGTCTCTAGTAGCTGACCTGAGGGAAGCTGTGGCTTTGGCTTCTGTGACTATCTTGCCATCTAAGTCCAAGACTGTAAGACATGCTGCTCTCCCAGGAGGCCAGGGAATGGGTACCTCCAACCTCATTCCATGTTTTTGGAGCCTTGGACAGTTGAAACAGGATGGGGTCTATTGTGTGGCTATTGTCAGCCAATAACTTAAAATTGCCAGGCCTCCCAGGAAGCCACATCCTTTGGGTTTGGGAAGGGGGTGGCATGACTTCAGAAACAGATTGCAGTATAGGGACTTGTGCATTGGAGACTGTGTTCTGCATCTTCTGGTGGAGTGCTGAGGCCCTGATGAGAAATCAGAGGCTTTGTTTGAAGCCAGGAGCTGAAGAAAAGCGATGTCAGGGCTGCCGCACAGTTGAGGCTTTGCTGTGTCTTTTGTCTTAGGGTTGCTGATGTGGTAACATGTAATGACGGGAGCACTGCCTTACCACTGCCAGCTGCCTCCAGCTCTGGGAAGCTGGCTGACCCAAGGGGAAGCCAAGGGTGGCTAATGAATCATTAAGAGCCTTTATCAAATTAGGATTATAATCCATCTCAACGTGCAGAGGAAAATGTTTCAAATTATCTACTTTCTTAATCACAATGCAAAAGATTTGGCAGGAAATTATCATGAGAAGTATCTGGAAATTGATGGACTGTGCTGATGTGTGACTAAACCTCCACGGCTGTAATAGCTGGAGAACGCAGCCACACAGCCATGTCCACGTTCTTGCTCTAAAGCTTGTACATAGCAGCACTATCGCTGTAAATACTAGCCCGGCAAACTAGGCAGACAGATGGACATGCTCACAACAGATCAAGCCACTGGCATTTGTTTACTCACCAGTGTATATAGGCTGGGACTATAACCAAATGCTGAAAGATGGGGCAGAGAAGGCAAGATGGAAAAGAAGCATTTCGTCCTTTCTCTTATGATGTTCTAGGTCTGTTCGGATTGGGAGTGATTGTAGAACATGAACAAGGCGAGTTACAGGTGCATCATGCTCTAGGGAGAACATGAACACAGAAGGACCTGGGAGCCAGGTTGGCAACTAAGCAGAGCTTTTAGAAAGGGTGAGTTTTGATTTGGATGTGAGCATTGCCACTGCCATAATGATAGTACCCAGAAGAGATGAAACAGCAGAAGCCATACTGAGTTGGAGGGACGGTGTGGCCAAGCATGGCAGAGTACGTTTGCAAAGTCTTCAGGACAGGTGGGACACAAAGACAGGTTCTGATTTGGGTTAAGAATCCAAGCTGACCTGAGATTCTCTTTTTGCCTTTCTCACTGGGCCTCCGTCTCCCTGCTGTGAAGTATAAGTGGAATATGAAGACAGAGTTTGACCCTTCCGTGTCTCTCTTGGCTCTGAAAACCTGTAAGTCTTTTTGTGAGCCCAAGAATTGTAACCTCCTCATGGATGTAGTTCCAGGGTCTATCACCTGTCTGGCTATCCTGGATGCTGAATGGGAACCAAGGAGTCGCTAAGCACATAGGGACTTCCACATGTGCCGGCTGAATGGGCGAGTCAGCCGATGAATGAGTTGATAAGGATAAAAAAAAGCACAGGCAATACAGGGTGGTGGTCCTCTAATGTGGCTACTGAGTTCATATCTGGTGGCAAGTAGCAGGCTCATTAGGGTGCTGTGTGGAGGGTTTGGGCACTAACTGTTATTACTGTTGCTACATGGCTTTGTTCTTCCTTGCTAAGAGAACCCTATTGGCAGTGGTAGGTGAGCTGTGGCTACCTTGCTCCTTCATTTGGTCACTCCTAGTAGACCTTCCTTTACAGCACAAGAAGGCAGATCTAGGCTCTGTGGGAAATGTGTCCAAACCCTTCCCAGAGCTATTGGTGGCCTTTCCCCACCCTATCGTCTGGAAGCTGTAAGCTGTGGTTGCCAGAATGAGGTTAAAACCAGCCATGCACAATCCTCAGCTCAGAAGGGTTTAAGGTGGGAAGCAACATCAAAGGCAACAGGTTTTGACAGGGTGGCAAACAGAGTTTATCCTTAGGGGCAGAGAGAAGCAGAAGAAAGCAGAATGGTCTTGTGAGGATGAGGATGATGAGGGTAGTAAGAATGGAGATAGATAGGGCTAAGGTGGCAGATGGTGACAGCAGGGTGACACTGGAGGTGAGGTGATGGTGAGGGTGGGTGGATCCTTCAGGACAAAATAGAGGAGTCTTTGTTTGGGGGGAGGTTCTCTTCTGAAGCTTGAGGAGGGCAATAGATATCTTTCTTTTGGGCGGAGGTGCTTTTTCGAGACAGGGTTTCTGTGTGTAGTGTAGCCTTGGCTGTCCTGGAACTACTCTGTAGACCAGGCAGGCCTTGAACTCACAGAGATCTGCCTGCTGCTGCCTCCCAAATTCTGGAATTAAAGGCGTGTTCCACCACCACCTGGTAGCAATAGATATTGTAAGGATGTTTCTCATTCCTTGCTGCAGTCAGGTCCGGTTTGTAGCAAGCAGGATTGAAGAGCTATTGAGCCAGAATGACTGTTACAATGATAAATGACGAGGGCTTTAGCATACTGCAGCCCACACTAGGGCCAAGCAGCTCTGATAAGGGATCTTCAACACACATATGCTGGAAAACACATGGTGACTTTAAATTTCTAATAGCTTTATTTAAAAAGTAAAAGAAATAGATGGAAATAAACTTTTTTTTCCCCCCTAACTCCATGCATTTAAAGGATTACACTGTCTGGGATTGAACTCAGGGTCTCCCTTATGCTAAGTAAGCCTTCCACCCTTGAACTACACACCAGCCCTATGTGTGTGTTGTTTGTTTCCTGGAGATCAGACCTAAGGTTACCCCATATGAGGCTTTTGGGTTTTTGAGACAAAGTATATGGCCTCGCTGTGAGGCCCAGGGCTTGCTGTGAAAACAGTCTTCTTTCCAAACCTCCCAAGTATTGAGATTGCCAGCCTGCACAACCAGGCCTGCCTCTAAAATAGTTTTAAAGAAACATTGTATACTCTTCATGGTAGTTCTGCTAATCTACCCCGTGTACGTGTACTCCCATGTCAACCCACCTCAGTTTCTACTGGCTAGGTCTCAAGGGCTCAGGTGCTACATTGGGTAGGCCTTCTTAACCAGACAGCACAAATCTATGTCAGCCTTTCTCATGTTCCTGTGGCCACACTCTTGGGATACCATTTCCCAGAAATGGCTCCATTTTAAAATCATCATGACATATCCTTTCTTCTTCTTCTTTTTCTCCTTTTTCTTTTTCTCCTCCTCCTCCTCTTCCTCTTCTTCTTCTTCTTCCTCGAGTTGAAATATTTTGTCCCAATCTCACTCTTTCTCATGATTTTGAAAATTGCTAGAGCTAGTTCCCACTCTTTGTTAAACCCTGAAAAATCCCTCAAAACCCTTAGAGCAGCAGTTCTCAACCTGTGGGCTGCAACCCCTCTGGCAAACCTCTGTTTCCAAAAATACTTGCATTAAGATTCATAACAGTAGCAGAATTGCAGTTGTGAAGAAGCAACAAAAATAAATTTATGGTTGGGGTCACCACCACATGAGGAACTGTGTTAAAGGGTTGTAGCATCAGGAAGGTTGAGAACTACTTAGGGCCTCTCATTTGGAGCCCACTTGAGAGGAAGGGCAAGAGGGAAGGAGAGAGAGAGAACGAATGTAGCATTACATACACCTATATGAGTCACTGGAGAACGGGATGTGCTAAGAAGTAGACACAAAGAGGAGGCCAGCACTGCTTATGGATCATATTGCCTATTGCATAACTGGAGGGCAAGTTTTGTCCCCCTGCCTCAGGAGTAGGGATAGGATCAGCAAAGATGTGTTCCTAGGTTCAGAAGGAAGAAGAAGGGAGGAATGAAAGGAAAAGGAAGGTGAAGGAAGAGTGAAGAATCCAACTGAACCAGGGGCTTGGATTCTATCTAGAATTAAGCAGCCCCGCCTGTCAGACTTACTGGGGCCTGGGTTTTGCACTGTACAGTTTCTTCTCAAAGGACTGAGTCCTGTGGTGCTTCATCGGGGGGGGGGGGGGCTTTCTTACTTGGCCCTGGCCCATCAAGCACTGCAGCTCTACTGGGGTCCAAGGTCAGAAAGGAGGCCATGGCAGCCAGGATTCCCCTTCCTCCTTCCTCTTACTTCCACTATCTGTGTTATGGCCCTTAGGGCCTGTCACAGCATTCTTCGTATACAGACTCTTTTCCTCAGGCCAATTAAATAAGCACTCTAATAAAGGCCCAGGCAAAGTGCTGTGGCAGCCCTAGGAAAGGGCTATTAAACCTAATGGCTGCCACTTATTGAACAGCCTCCCAAGTGCCAGGGACCGTGCTAAGCGCTTTACATTCATTCCACTTAATCCCCATAGTCCCATGAGTTGGCCTCTATTGCTACCTTCATTTCACAAATGCACAAACAAAGACTCAGAGAGCACCAGCAACACCCCAGATGGCTGGTAACTTTGCGATAGTCTGGAGCTCTGAGCCAGGTCCTGGTGACTCAAAAGCTGGTGCAAGAACCAAGGTCGTGTTGAAAAGAAGTGATGTTTTGGCTAAGTCTTAGAGACTTTGGTAGAGAAATGGCAATGAGGATTGAAGAAATAACTACAGCAAATGCAGGAGGGCAACGGTGTGGCGCCTAGCAGTGTTGGGAATGGCCGTTCCCAAAGCTCGCCACCACAGCGGTTCCTGAACTATATAGATCCCAGAGCCCTTTCCAGGACTGCTTTCTCCCGATGTGGACCTGGAACTCTGGATCAAGCCATTCCAGATGCAGGCAATCCGCACACTGTGATCCAGTGGGGAAAGAGAGGAAGCGAGTAGAAGATTGTAAGGGAGATCAGAGAGGAGGGAGAAAAGTCGGGGGAAGAAAAGAGGGAAAGAAAGAACTGGAGGAAGAGGAGATGGAAGTAGAGAAAGAAGGGGAGGAGGAAGAGAAGAAAAAAGAGGTGGAGGAAAAGAAGAAAGTAGAGTAAAAAGGGGGAGGAGGAAAAGGAAGAGAAGAAAGAAGTGGAAGAGGAGAAGAAGAGGATAGTAGAGGAAGAGAAGAAAGTAAAGTGGAGAAGGGGGGAGGAAAATAAGGAGAAGTATGAAGTCCATTCTTGGTAACACAGCGGCAAGGGCCATCCTTTTACTATATATCCTAATAAACTTCGTGGGAATTTTGTTGTTGTTTGAGGCAGGGTCTCCTACACTCCATGCTGGTCTTAAACTTGCCAGGTAGTTGAAGGTGAACTTGAATTTTTGATTCTCTACCTTCTAAGTACTGAGATCACAGGCGTTAGCCACTTGGCTTGTGTGGTACCAGGAATCAAATACAGGGCCTCCTGCATGCTAGGCCAAGTATTTTACCAACTGAGCTACATCCCTAGTCCTTAGCTCAACAAACTTATAAACAAGTACTTCTCATGTGTAATGGTTTGGAAAGGTATGGCCGCCAGAGACTCATGTGTTTGAATGCTTGGCCATAGGGAGTGCCACTATTAGGAGTTGTGGATTTGTCAGAGTAGGCATGGCCTTGTTGGAGAACGTTGTATCACCCTGGAGGTGGGCTTTGAGGTTATATATGCTCAAGCTACACCCAGTGAGATACATACACAGTCTCCTTCTACTGCCTTTCAGATCAAGATGTAGAATTCCCAGCTCCTTCTCTAGCACCTTGTCTGCCATGCTTCTTGCCATGATGATTACGAACTAAATCTCTGACACTGTAAGCCAGCTCCAATTGAATGTTGTCCTTTATGAGAGTTGCCATGGTCATGGTGTCTTTTCACAGAAATAAGACCCTAAGATATCACATGGTATTGCCATACAGTGATGGTGAGTATTTATACTACAGCACGATATTTCAATATTACTGCTGTGTACCACACAATCAACTCAGTACTTATTTGACATCAACTTTTTTTTTTTCTTCCACCTATAAATGAGAGCACTGGTGTGTGGCTAGCTAATTCTACTTAATATGATGCCCTTCAGTTCCGTCCGTAATGCCATGAATGATAGCATTTCATTCTCGTGTGATTGAATAATATTCCATCCTGTGTATGTATATGTGCAAATATTTTTATTATTTATTGAAAAGTTCAACCAACTTTTAGGCTAAGTCTCTTAGGTAATGGTAAATCACCGTGACTTTGAGGGAAAACAAAAATGGGACCCAGCCTTTGTTTTAGGAAGAAACTGACTGCAGGGGTAGGAATTGGAGGCCTGTAGACCATTTAGGAAAGAATTACCCCAGGTGACTGGTGATAAGTTCTTCACCTACGACTGGGGCCATGATGGAGAAATGAGTTCCATTCCGTTCCATTCAACAAGCATTTCTTTAATATGGTTTCTAGACTGGGCACAGTGCCAGGCTTTAGGCATCCTAAGACAGAGTGAGTATTGTCTTCCTTCACATTCAATTAAGATTCATTAAAAACGATTAAGCCGAGAAGGTAAGGAGTTGGTAGGTGGGCAGTGCTGTGGGCTGACTTTTCTACCCCCTTGACCCACTTATATGTTGAATCCTCAGCCTTCAATGTGACTGTTTGGAGATAGGTTCTGTAATAAGGTAATTAAGGTTAAATGAAATCATAAAGTTGGGGCTGGAATCCAATTGGAATGGGGCCTCTTAGAAGGAGGAGACACTGGAGTTGTCTCTCTCTGCTGCATGCACAGGGGAGAGGCCACATGAGGACACAGAGAGGAGGTGGCATCTAAAAGCCAGGAGGAGAAGCCTCACCAGAAAGCAAAGCACCTTTGATTTTGGACTTCCGGCTTCCCAAACTGTGAGGAAATGAGTGTCTGTTGTTGAAACCATCTAGCTTGTGGTATTTTGCTATGGTAGCCTATGCATACAGGCAGGTCCTAAGTTTGGTTTTGCTTTTCTTCTTCTTCTTCTTCTTCTTCTTCTTCTTCTTCTTCTTCTTCTTCTTCTTCTTCTTC